>NC_087203.1:3039156-3106656 GCF_015104395.2 Macrobrachium nipponense
GGGGATTTTGTAGTGGGAGATTTCTATTGGCATTTGGCTCGTGGTAGTGGTCTCACTCGCCATAGTGTTCATACCGACACATCTTGGAGTGTGAGCGAGTCAGTTGTACTGACCTTTTCTTTATTTATTTATTCTCTGGTATGTGTTAGTACATTTACCTTAGAAGTAATGGATTAAAGGATATTTCGCTGGCGACACGAGCCAATCGCCCAGAAAATAGATTTTTCCTTACGTCAAAATCCCTTTTTTAAAATTACAGTCGTTTTGTTTTGTATACACAAATCATAGCCTTCATACTTGCAAGAAGTAGGCTGCTGCTGCATACACATTAGCACATAAGTGATGATCATGACACCCACTTTGTTGATAGGTGCCACTTCTGGAGTGATAAGATCATCCTATTTTTTGCTTATTCTGTTTATGGTGAAGCATTGTTCAAGGAAAGTACATCTGTACCAGATTGGAGGAGAGGTAAATGTATGTGTAAATGAAACAAGATTTGAAAATTAATTCATGGATTCATATTAAACAAACAGTTGTCTTAGATAGTTAAGGAGAAAATTCATATATATTACAGCTCAGCCCTTGAGATGGTTTGATCAGGTAATTGGGGGACCAAGGAAGTTTGTCAACCCCCTGTATTTGCAGAGGTTAGGTTCCACAGCTGCCCACCAATACACAAAAATCCCCTCTTAAAAAGGCTTATAATTGCCTATATTAATAGTTCAAGCAACAAATATACCTTAAACTATCATCAGCACTGTAATATCATTTTAATATTTGAATAACACTTTTAATATCATTTGAATATTTCAATCTCACTTTCATATCATTTCAATGTGCATTACTTCAATATCATCTCTGAACGGCATAGCTGTAGGCACTATAAGGCATTGAAACAACTGGTTTAGGGACCTGTAGTCACCAGGAGGATTCACTATAAGGAGGTCCCTCCTATGGGAGGGTTAACTATAAGGAGGTTCCCCCTATAATTAGGGGAGAGAACTAGTTTATCACCTGCACAAAGCTTACAAACCTGTTTCTTTCCACATTCCTACACAAGTCTCTCTCTTTGAGTTAAGAAATATTACAATATGCATTTAAAAAGCAGGTTTTGATGTAGGAAAAACCTATCTTTGGTAGTCGCTTTTGAGTCCATGGTCTATCCAGAGCTCCATGGTGACTAGACTAACGTCACAGAATTCTCTTAATTGGTCTTATGGCCGGGTAGGTGTTTTAATGATAAACATTATAACACGCCATAGAGTATAAATGGACTCTCAGAATAACAGGGCACTTTCTATTATCCTCAGCAAACGCTAATACAGAGTTTTCATACTACGTCAAAACCGCAAGAAGAAGTAGACTTGGTTATGCGCATGTACTCCATCATATTGCTTACATATGACCAAAATCTGACCAAGACGCCATTCCATTCTGTTGGTCAATGTAGGATGTGCCATACCCAAAACCCATGTCTTTTTTTCAGAGAAGTTATGGAGGAGTTATGGAGTTCCATTTGACGTCTGTGTGTGTGAGAGAGAGAGAGAGAGAGAGAGAGAGAGAGAGAGAGAGAGAGAGAGAGAGGGTGTAATTGCTGTAAGGATGGTTAATGACTGAATTGGTTGTTGGTGGGTTCTGGGCTGTCTGCTGGGCTGTTGAAGTTTAGAGTTCTGTGTTTTCAGCAAGTTTTCAGTCAGTCTTTGGTGAGAGCTGGTGACAGACAGTAGTACTGGAACATTTTGGAGAAGGCAGTGATATTCAGCTGAGTTGTGTGTTTTTGTTGTTATTTGGTGTTGTTAAGTTAGTGTTTTTGCTTAGAGTTGTTGTGCCTGTGCTGTTGTGATTTTTTGTGTTGTTTGTGCAGTGGTCTTTTGTTGTGTTGTTGTGTTTTGTTGTTATGTGTGAGGTTGTGGTTGTGTTCCTTGGTTGGTTGCTGCGTTGTTGAGTTGTGGTTGTGTTCCATGGTTGTTGTTGTGTGTTGTGGCCCGGCCGGTTGTTGTGTTGTTATTGGGTTGTAGTCCTTGGTTGTTGTGTTATTGGGTTGTGGGTTGTGGTTCTTGGTTGTTGTTGTTGGTATTTCTGTGATCTCAACCGGCAGACAGCACAGGATAGCCCTGGAATATCTGGAGTTGGTAAGTACATGTGTTTTGTGTTTTTTTGTTTTGTTTATTTTTTGTCAATTGTCCTGCATGTATTTTGTTGTGTAAAGAAGAAAGTGTGACTGATGGTGGGTTTGGCAGCTGGAGTGATTAGGTTAATGTGGGGAGGGTTTTGCCACTTGTTTTTTTTAAGCTTGTGATCCCGCCACATTATTTTTTGGCGCCCGAACAGGGGCTGTTGGTGCGGCAGCTGCAGGGCAATTAGGGTAGTGAGTTGTGTCATTGGTGGAGAAAGTGAGGATGGAAGGGTTGAAGGAGATAGAGAGGCTGAAGGAGGAGTTACGGTTGGCGAGGGAAGCTAAGGGAAGGTTGGAAGGGGAGAATGAGAGGTTGAGGGTAGAGTGTGAGGAGCTGAAGTGCGAGTTAGAGGAAATGAGAGGAATGCTAAGGGGTGCAAAAGTGGAAATGAAAGAAGAGGTGAAAGGAGCGGGAGAGAGAAGGGTTGAGAAAATGGATGAAAAATTCGGGGTAATGATGAATGCAGTGCAAGAGATGTTGCAGGAAATGATGAAGGGATTTCATGGGAGAGGGAGTGAAGGAGGTAGGCCTACTGGGTCTTGTGACGGGCCAGGAGTGGTAAAGAAAGTGAAAGAGCGAGTGGATGAGAGTACGAGTGACAAAGGTGATTTGGTTGTGATAGGTAAGGGAAAGAAGGGGAAGACAAAGGATAAGGATAAACCTGAGAACAAGAATAGGAAGAGGGCTGAGGAAAGGAAGAAGACTAAGGGAAAGAAGGTTAGTAAGGGTGATGGACAGGATGAGACTAGGACTGAATACGTTGGGGAAAGGGCTGAGAGTGATTTAGATAGCAGTGAGTGGAAACAGGTAGGTAGAAAGAAGGGTAAGAAGAGCGTAGTCAGGGTATGGAAGTGGATTCGCTGTATTCGGAAGAGGGAAAGAAGGCTCAGAGTGGAAGTAGCGAAAGTGAGAGTGAGCGGGAAGTACGAAAGGCTGTGTATATGAGAGAGGTACCCCGATGTGCACAATACGAGGAATATGGTAGTAGGGACATAGGGGACTTTTTTTTAAGGAATATGAGAGGTATTGTGAGGCAAAGTATGGGGATAACAAGAGTCTGGGCAAGAGAGTTAGGTAGCTTTTTGACGGGATTTTTGTTGAGTATGTATGGGGTAATGATGAGTGTAGGGAATGTGCCATATGAGAGTGTAAAAGCTAGGATTGTAGAACAGGCAAAGAGGATAAAGAGTAGCATTAGATATAGGAGAAAGCAAGATTTTGAAGAGGCAAGAATGAATGTTGGTGAGCCGTTGTCGATGTATGTCTATAGGTTAGAAACATTAGCTAGGAAAAAGTTTGGGGATGAAGGGATAAATGAGTGTAAGGAGTTAGTGCGGAAGTTGTTTGCGACTGTACCAGAGAGCGTATATGAGTGTATAAATCTGAAACGTAGGATGAAGTAGTTTTGGTCACCAGTGAGGGACCCTCTTTCTTTCCTATTCCTTTGTCAGAGGAAATAAGGAGAGATCTAGCTTGATGGGTAGTTGAAAGGAACTTCTTAATAAGAGTGCACCATTGGACACTTCCTTTCCCAAGATTATTCTATTTTCGGATGCAGTGACCAAGGGATGGAGCTCACACCTAGAAGAATCACTAGTTTCAGGTGTGTCAGACCAGAATGACAAACACCTCCAAACCAGTGTTCTGGAACTCAAAGCAACTTTTTTAGCTCTACAAGAGTTTCAGGGGGCACTCTATGGTTTTGACAAGGAACAACACTGTTAGTGGCGTATGTCGACAAGCAGGGAGTTGATGTATCACCAGTGATCTGGTGATTATTGCCAAAAATGAGGAAAACCTACAAAGAAGGGGTGGAGAGTGGCAGGAGTCTTTAGAGAGGGGTGTCTTGAAGGTGAATGTGAATAGAACCAAGGTTTTGGTGAGCAGTAGGGAAGATAGAGGCAGAATAGTAATGCAAGAAAGAAGAGGCTCGATTATAAAACAGGAGGAAAAGTTCAAATGCTTAGGATCTACTTTAAGCCAAAATTGAGGATATGAGGCTGGAGTTGACAGTAGGATAAAAGCTGCAGGGGGAAGTGGAGAGAGGTAGCTGGAGTAGCACGTGATAAGAAAATACCATTCAAGCCAAAAGTCAAGATCTATAGTACAGTGTATGGATCAGGAACATGGGCTCTAAGAAGAAAAGAGGAAGTAAAGCTTGAGAGAACAGAGATGAGAATGCTGAGGTGGATTATGGGAATATTGCTGCTTGAAAGATTGGAAAATGACGAAATAAGAAGGATGGCAGGCTTAGTAAAGCGTACAGAGGCAATAAGAGAGTCATGATTGAGGTGGTATGGGCATGTGTTAAGGATGGATAACAACGAGGGAGTGAAGAGGGCTTGGAAGGAACCTGTTAAAGGAAGAAGAGTGAGAGGGAGACAGAGATTTAGATGGCAAGATAAAGTGAAGGAAGATATCGAGAGAAGAGGTTTGGTGGAGGATGATGCCTTTGATAGAAGTCAGTGGAGGTGCATCAGGCAACCAACCTCCTATTGTAGGGATAACATTGGGAAAGGAGAAATGTTGACAAGCATGGATGACTAGTTTCCTTCCAGTAATACGAGTTGGCGGTGCCGGTGCACAAGTGGATGATAGGCCTTTCAGTAGATCTCTGAGCCAGGTACATACCTGGATCTTGGAGTGTGGTGGCACACAAACTCAGAGTCTGGTAATAGAGACAGAATGGTCCTTACACTAGGACATTGCGGAGAGGCTCTTCAATCTATGGGGAGTTCCAATCATAGACCTGTTTGCAACCCAGTACAACAAGAAGTTACACCAGTGTTTTGCTTGATTGTGCCTGACCCGTGGGCTGCATTGGAGGACGTGTTCCAGCGCCAATGGGACAACTTAGAGGCATATGCCTTTCCACTGTTCTGTCTAATTCGTCAGGTGATCAACAGGGTCATGATCACCCTGAATCTCAGGTTGACTCTTGGTGGCTCCCAAGGATCCACACGCCGAGTGGTATCCGGTCCTACTGGCTTTGTTATCTAAAGTTCCGAGGGAGATTCCCCCATGGTGCAACCTTCTGTGCCACCCACAAGTCCAGAGGTACCACCAGGCAGTGGGAGCACTGGCACCTCACACCTGGAGACTGTCCAGCATCTCATAAGATTGAGAGGGTTTTCGAAGATTCTGGATACTTGGAAAAATCCTCTTTGACTGTGCACCAAGGGAAATGGACCATCTTCGGTAGTTGGTGTGACTGTGCACCAAGGGAAATGGACCATCTTTGGTAGTTGGCATCATCAACAGGGTATTTCTCCTGTATGAGCTCTTTAGCAGGTAGCAGTCTTTCTTGTTTTTCTTCATTATGGGCTGTTGAACTGCTCTTGACAAAGATCTTTGGTTGAAGGGAGTACATCTCTCGTTTTGGTGGGAGATCTCCATGCTTTTGAGAAGCTTCAAACAATCTCGCCCACCCAGGGAAATCAGGCTCCCAAGTGGGACATGACTTTTGTCTTTAGGGTCCTGATATTAATTCATATACTGTACGAGCCATTGAGAGTCATCAGACAAGGATCTGACCCTCAAGACTTGTTTTCTTGCTTCTCCTGGCTTCGACAAAGAGAGTAGGTGAGCTTCATAGCCTTTCCTTCCATAATGAGCACTCAAGAGGATGGGGATCTATTAAGCTCAAGTTTGTCCCAGAATTCGTAGCGAAGACTCAGAATCTATTGGTCCCTGACACCAGATTCAAGTCCTTATCAATCCCCTCCCTAAAGGTCTTTATTGATAGTGATTGGGACTAGATGCTACTTTGTCCATTACGGTGCTGCGATATTGCTTCAAGAGGACTTGGTATCTGAGGCCTGAGTGTTAATGCCTCTGTTAGTATTGGTTCAATCAAGAAAGAGGTGTCAGAGAACACAATCTCTTTCTGGCCTCTTGAGACGACCAAGCGAGCATACTCTTCGCCTGATGAGGTCAATGGGAGTTCAGTCTGGACAAGAGGTCACAAAGTTAGGGGCATTACCCCATTCCTTTCATTCTGGAAGAACCTGTGGGTTCAGCAGGTATTATGGGCAGAGTGTGGTTCCACCATACCACATTCATTTTGTTCTACCTCCAAGGTGTTGCACACAATTCCTTGGACACATTTTCCTTGGGTCCCATGGTGGCTCCCCAGCAAGCTGTGCAGCTCATCCAGCTTCCCTGAGGGGACAGATAGCATCTTGTCTAAGGCATTTGGTAAGTGAGAGAGTGTGAGGGACAGACGAGTTTTGGAGATAATTACATGATGAGGGCATCCTGTCCTTCATCTATTTTCAGGTGGATTAGATGCATTTCCCCCACCTCTAAATAAGGGAAGAAAGGGATAGAAAATGAAACAAACCAGTTGGTTTTAATTAACAAGTTTTATTGTCTACAATACTTTAGGGTTCACCCAAGCCTTCTTCAAGGGTAATGACACAATCTCATTATACTTTAAACCCAGAAGTCTATCAGTTCCAACATCCCATATGTCCAACAAGTGAGAGGTATTTGATCCTTCTTCAGCTCCTCCAGACCAGGGAGGTATTCCCAGGTTGGTAGAACCAACCAATCTATTCAGAGATTTGCCCAGAATCTTGCCACCAAGTGGTAAATCTCCTGTGTAAAAAGCAAAGGTTTGCATATTTGTGTAGGAACAAATAGGACATTTGTAAAGTATTTTGTATTTTTTCTAACATACAAACCTGAAGGTCTTTACGTTCACATCCCACTTCAGCTGGCCCTCATTCTGATACCTTGGCTGAAAGGCAAAATCTAATGCAGACCAAGTTGGGGGGCTTCACATAAAAATTGTTCTTATATTTATGTTTTATTTAGTGTTTTAATAAAACCACATCGTAAAGACAATGGCAATCCATCACAAACTTTTGTATCACTCATGACAACCATAAATAAGATACCATACAGGTCTCTTTGTTACCACAGCAGTGATAGTTTTATCACCTAAGGTAACAGGAACATGGAGATAAGTGAACAACTTATTCTTAATGTCGGCCATAGACCTAAACTATTATTGCTCTTGGATACATACTTGCAAACAAGCTTTGATCAGTATGTCTGGTTCTAATTTACAGGTTTGAGGTCTTATGCTCAAACCACAGTGTAGCCTCTCAAAGCACTTTTTGTGCTCTGCTTAGCCACCTTTGATAAACAAATTGAAGTTCCACACTTGGATTAACAAATCCAGCATAGATTTGCATAGATGAAACATGATAATTTATAATGACATTTTCCATTCTTAAGTGTATTACTTTCCGTTTTTAGTAACATTGGTCATTGTACAATAAAACATTATAATGCAATTTTACTTTGTAAAGCAAAATTGGATGACATCACCTTAGGTTATGTTGGATTTCAGTAAACAATACTGTACTCTATATACAGTACAGTTACTCTTATGACATCTTAATACATACTGGCATTTATGAGGAGCTAGCCTTTAGGTTCAATAACTTTTTGTACTAACTTGTGTTTTCATCATTACAGACATAAGTTCTGAAGGTGTGGGCTTACAAATTGCAGCACCTCCTGTTGATGGTGAAGCTAACACTGAGTTAGTGAAGTTTCTTTCTTTTTCTCTAGGCGTTCGTAAAAGCAATGTTGTTCTGGAAAGGGTAAGTGCATTATACACATACTTCATTTCTGTGTATCATACATGACTCCTAATCTGTAATTTTTTTTATATACAGTCCATCTTATATAGTTGGGCATGATACAGCTATAATATTTGGGACTCAAATTTAATGGTGGTTTGGTTCCAAGACCTTTTGTAAGCAAAAATTGCATATATTCATGTCCTATTTATAAAATGCCTCATTACATTGTCAAGGGTATTTGCTTATATGTGTTACAAAGGTCTAATTGACCTTGTCTAATAAAAGAAAAAAAACACCATCTGTTAATGTGACCTACCTCTAGCGTCCTCCATGAACTGGCATCTCTGTAGCTAAATCAAGTTAATAAATCTAGACTAAAACCAAACTCTGGAATACAAAAATAGAGCCTTTATTTCCCTCAAAAACTAACATGAAAAAAGGAAAATTAATTAGAAATCCCAAAACCAAGAGTTTCTTGTATACACTACACACTGCAAATCATCTGTCCATTACTACTTATAATACCTGAAACACTGTAAGTGCTATGTGAATACATTACAGTTGTTGACATTTTTTCTTTTCTTTTACCTAAGAAACCTATAATAAAAATGAAAAGGCAGCATGCATTTAACACTGATGCAGTCATCATAACCAGTGCATAACTGTTATTTATTTGGGAAGAACCTTATCTACTGTTAAAGATGTCTTATATCTCTGTGCTGATAGGCAAGTCAACATTCAAACAAAAGAACAATATCGAATGGTTGATCCGGGTTGACTATCTAGTACATCTATTCTCAACAAGGTATGTTTTGAATGTTTTAGCTCATCAGAATTCTCCTTGCTGGCATTGTGTATAGGCACTTGATATTTCATGGTTTTGGCTGTTTGCTGCCTTCATGGTACTGTAAATTTATTTTTCATAGAATGAATATCACAGGAATCAAGGCTAAGAACATCAGGTTCTTGTAGGAAGGATTACTTTACTGTGTTAGTAGGATGTTGATTGTTAAGGTAGATGTGCCACATGCAAGGGTATAAAGTGTCATTCCAGGTCCTTATTCAATCTATGAATTTTTTCCTCTGCTAGTTTTATAGCTAATACTAAGACTTACTCTCTAGCTCTACCCTCTGCTCCCCATTTGGTTCAGGAAAAGCAAACTGAGAAGTGAGAACAGGACTTAAACCATATTTTTGTCATTAAAAAGTTTGTCTGAATTTATGTTAGGGACAAATCTCACAAAATAAATCAAGAGAGTGGGGGGATACTTCAACCATGGACTGAGAAGAAATCTCAGGCAAAACAAGTCACCCTGACTCCTCCATCTGTAAAAGTGACAATACACGCAAATACTTTGTGACAGGTTGGGGAGGACATTGGGAGGATCGTCTTGTGGCAGGAGGTGGTCAGCTATCATGAAGAGTTGTTGTATCAATTTCCTAGAGCTGATGGCTGTCTTTTTGTTGCTCAAGAAACTCAAACCCCTGGAAGAGACGCATTCTGTTGGTCCTAGACAACATGACTGCAATGCCCTGCATCAAGAAATTGGGATCACGCTCACCTCCTCTCAATATGTTAGTGTTAGCCATCCTTCGGATAAACACCCTACTTTCACAACGGGAAGTGGGCCTGTTTTCCACATACGAGAATCCCAAACTCCCAGTATATGTGTCCCTGAATTTGGACAGTGAAGCAACAGCAAGAGATGCCTTCCTACAAGACAGGAACAACTGGAAGATGATGTATCTTTTTCCTCCATTGTCCCAAATTTCCCCAAATTGGCCAAACATGCATTGGTTCCTATTACTTTAACAACAGACGAAGAGATCAATTCCACTACCATCCGTTGTACTATCCCCGAAAGTAGGAGAGAAATTCGTTTACACATCCTCCTTTTTAAGCCGGGACTTTCACGTGTGGATTGTTTAACATAATCTACTGTGAAAACTACATGCTCAATATTGCTAGGTACCTAGCAATATTAGGCATGTATGTATCTAAATTTTCTTGTATACCTCTTTGGAGATGAGCATCTTGCAGTTACAACAATTATAGCATACAAGGTAGCATTAACCCTTTAACGCCGATTGGACGTATTAAACGTCGACGAAAATTGTCTGTCGTGTGCCGATTGGACGTATGGTACGTCGACGAAAAAAAGTTTTTTTTAAATTTCGCAGAAAACTAGTTATAGGCCTACTAGGCAAAAACTTTTGAATCATGTGCCTTGGGGGATGCTGGGAGCTCAAGGGTCAAGGTGTTGTTTTTTTTTTTAATCGTTATCCAGGCGCGCAAGCGCGAATTTCTTTCTTCTCGCACTAAAAAGTATTAGCGACACATTTCAGGAATTATTTTGTCACTGTGACATAATTTTTGCACCGCACCATTTTATATTAGCCATTACATGGAGTATTATATATGAAAACGTGTGCAGTTTCATGTAGAATACAATTAAAAACAACTAATGATTGTAGCTTTTATCACTTTTGAAATATTTCATATAAATAACGATAAGTGCCAAAATTTCAACCTTCGGTCAAATTTGACTCTACCAAAATGGTCTAAAAACGGAATTGTAAGCTAAAACTCTTATATTCTAGTAATATTCAATCATATACCTTCATTTTCCAATAAATTTGAAGTCTCTATCACAATATTTCGATTTATGGTGAAAATATGAAAAAAAACTTTTTCCTTACGTCCGTGCGGTAACTCTTCCGAAAAAATCAGATTTTTTTTTGTCCGATTGTCGGAATGTTTGCACCATTTTAAATTAGTCATTACATAAAGTTTTATATATGGAAATGTGCGCAATTTCATGTAGAATACAACTAAAAATAACCCATTGTTGTAGCTTTTTTCAGTTTTGGAATATTTTCATATAAATAACAATAAGTGCCAAAATATCAACCTTCGGTCAACTTTGACTTGACCGAAATGGTCGAAAAACAGAATTGTAAGCCAAAACTCTTATATTCTAGTAATATTCAATCATTTACCTTTATTTTGCAACAAATTGGAAGTCTCTAGCACAATATTTCGATTTATGGTGAATTTATGAAAAAAAAAACATTTTCCTTACGTCCGCGCGGTAACTCTTTCCGAAAAAAATCAGAAATTTTTTCCTCCGATTGTCGTAATGTTTGCACCATTTTAAATTAGCCGTTACATAAAGTTTTATATATGAAAATGTGCGCAATTTAATGTAGAATACAAACTAAAAAACAACCCATGGTTGTCCCTTTTATTAGTTTGAAATATTTTCATATAAATAACGATAAGTGCCAAAATTTCAACCTTCGGTCAACTTTGACTCGACTGAAATTTCAGATAAAAAAAACGCAATTGTAAGCTAAAACTATTACATTCTAGTAATATTCAATCATTTACCTTATTTTACAACAAATTGGAAGTCTCTAGCACAATATTCCGATTTATGGTGAATTTATGAAATAAACCTTTTCCTTACGTCCACGGGGTAACTCTTCCAAAAAAATCATAAATTTTTCGTCCGATTGTCGTAATGTTTGCACCATTTTAATAGCCGTTACATAAAATTTTATTATGTGAAAATGTGCACAATTTTATGTAGAATACAACTAAAAACAACCCATGGTCATAGCTTTTATCAGTTTTGAAATATTTTCATATAAATAACGATAAATAGAAAAAAATTCGTCCTTCGGTCAAATTTAACTCGACCGAAATGGTTGAAAACTGCAATTGTAAGCTACAACACTTACAGTCTAGTAACCCTCTTACGCCGATTGGACGTATTAAACGTCGAGTCAAAATGTCTCCCGTATGCCGATTGGACGTATCATACGTCGGCTCAAAAAAGTTTTTTTAAAAATTCGCGGAAAAATACTTATAGGCCTACCAGCCGAAAACTTTTGAATCACGTGCCTTGGGGGATGCTGGGAGTTCACGGATCAAGGCGTTGTTTTGTTTACAATCGTTACGCAGGCGCGCAAGCGCGAATTTCTTTCTTATCGCACTAAAAAGTATCAGTGACACATCTCGGAAATTATTTCGTCACTTTGACATAATTTTTGCACCATTTTAAATTATCCTTTACATGAAGTATTATATATGAAAATGTGCGCAATTTCATGTAAAATATAACAAAAAAATACTCATGATTGTAGCTTTTATCAGTTTTGAAATATTTTCATATAAATAACGATAAGTGCAAAAATTTCAACCTTCGGTCAACTTTGACTCTACCGAATGGTCGAGAAACGCAATTGTAAGCTAAAATTCTTATATTATAGTAATATTCAATCATTTGCCTTCATTTTGCAACAAATTGGAAGCCTCTAGCACAATATTTCGATTTATGGTGAATTTATGAAAAAACTTTTTCCTTACGTTCGTGCGATAACTCTTCCGATAAATTTTTTCGTGCGATTGTCCTAATGTTTGCACCCTTTTAAATTTGCCGTTACATAAAGTTTTATATATGGAAATGTGCACAATTTCATGCACAATACAACAAAAAACAACCCATGGTTGTAGCTTTTATCAGTTTCGAAATATTTTCATATAAATAACGTAGGGTGCAAGAATTTCAACTTTCTCGGTCAACTTTGACTCTACCGAAATGGTCGAAAAACGCAATTTTAAGCTAAAACTCTTATATTCTAGTAATATTCAATCATTTACCTTAATTTTGCAACGACTTGGAAGTCTCTAGCACAATATTTCGATTTATGGTGAATTTATGAAAAAAAAAACATTTTCCATACGTTCGCGCGGTAACTCTTCCAAAAAACAAAAAATCAGAATTTTTTTGTGCGATTGTCGAAATGTTTGCACCATTTAAAATTAGCTGTTACATAAAGTTTTATATATAAAACGTGCGCAATTTCATGTAGAATACAACTAAAAATGATTGAAGGTTGTAGCTTTTCTCTTTTTTCGAAATATTTGCATATAAATCAAGATAAATAGAAAAAAAAACCACGTTCGGTTAAATTTGACTCTACAGAAATAGTTGAAAAACGCAATTGTAAGCTAAAACTCTTACGGCCTAGTAATATTCCTTCATATTTCTTCATTTTGAAACAAATTTGAAGTCTCTAAAACAATATTGTGATTTATGGTGAATTTTTGAAAAATATATTTACCTTCACTCGCGCCGATTCGCGGGCCGCAAGTCTCCGAAATACGTACATCGCATTATCCTAATATTTGCTCCTTTTCATATTAGCCTTTTTATAGAGTTTCATATATCAAAATGTGCGCAAATTCATGAAAAATACAATAAAAAATAATTGAAGGTTGTAGGTTTTTCCATCTTTGAAATATGTGCATATAAAAAAATATATATATAAAAATTTCGACATTCGGTCAAATTTAACTCGTCCGAAATGGTCGAAATCTGCAATTCTAATCAAAACTCTTACAGTATCGTAACATTCAATCATTTGTCTTAATTTTGAAACAAATTGTAAGTCTCTAGAACAATATTTAGAATTACGGTGAATTTTTGAAATAACATTTTTTTACGTCCGCTCGTTACGAATTCGTACATCATTTTGTGATAATATTTTTCCTGTGTTGCTTTTATTGCTTTACTATGTATTATATATCAAAATGATTGCAATTTAGTGTACAATACAAACGAAGAAAAAAAAAGTAACTCGTTAGCTTTGACCGTTTTTTGCACAGCGTGATTTGAATACAATTATCTATGAATTTTTTTGTTTTCGCTACCATATATCGCATTATTTACATATGATAATTATATTATTTTTCATTTCTGATGGTTGCATACTAAACTTCAGGCAATGACAAAAAAATGAGCCAAAAATGAACTCTTAATCTTCAAAACTAAGTGCGCTGTGATTTTTTGAATAAATTATTTTTTCCGCTTCCACGCTCACTCCAAACCGGAGCCAGCATATGGGAGAGGTTTTGATTTTTAGGGCTTCGGCGTAAGAGGGGTAATATTCAGTCAATTACCTTCATTTTGCAACAAACGGGAAGTCTCTAGCACAATATTTCGTTTATGGATGAATTTTTGATTTTTAAAAAATATTTTTTTTATGTCCGCGCGTTACGAATTCATGCATCTTTTTGTGATAATATTTTCTCTGTGTTGCCTTGATCGTTTTATAATGTGTTATATATTAAAATGATCTCAATTTAATGTACAATACAACAAAATAAAATTAACTCATTAGCTTTATCCGTTTTGCTCACAGCGTGATTTGTATACAATTACAGGCAGTCCCCGGGATTACGACAGGGGTTCCGTTCTTGAGACGCGCCGTAATCCGAAAACGTTGTAAGCTGGAACATCGTCAAAAATCCTAAGAAAACCTTACTTTTAATGCTTTGGGTGCATTCAAAACTATGTAAACTGCATTCTTATTGCATTTTTCATAAAAAAAAACTTTAAATATTGATTATTTTGCATTTTTGGTGTCATATTTCATCTGCCAGATCAGCGTTTGTAGGCGTCGTAACTCTGGAGCATGAGTCGTAACCCTGGAATGTGTCGTAACCCTGGGAATAATTTCTGATGAATATAATTGAAAAGCGCCGTAACCTCGGAATGTCGTAAGCCATGACCATCGTAACCCGGTGACTGCCTGTATATATGACTTTTTTTTCACGCTGTCATATATCCCAATATTTATATATGATAATGATAATTTTTTCGTTTCTGATGGTTGCATACTAAACTTCAGGCAATGACAAAAAAAGGAGCCAAAAGTGAACTCTTAATCTTGAAAACTAAGCGTGCTGTGATTTTTTGAAAAAAACATTTTTCCGCTTCGCCACTCACTCGCAAACGCCGCCGGCATACGGGAGACGTTTAAGGGTTAACGGAACCCTTGCTTTATGGATTCGGGTTCGGGTATTTATAGGCCTGCTAAGTTTGTCAGTTTGGGATTCAGATTTGCTTTTGCCCAAAAAGTGTAGCATATGTAGCGGATCTCACTAGGATGTACAGCAAGTTGGTGTCGGCAATCAGCTCTATCTTAGCCAAGAAACATGAAATCAAGGCAGCTGATGTTGCCAGCATAGAAGTTGTCACTTCCCTTCTGCGTTCATTTTCTCTATAAAGACCCACTCCCGAAAGACTCACAATTACTTGGTCCCTGAATAAGGTACTTAAACTTTGATGTACTCCTCAGTTCACGGGACCTAACACAGCCACATATTGCAAGCTTCATAAAGCCATCTCCCTAGTAGCATTAGCATCAGGAGCCCATATTAGTGACTGGGGCTCTCTTAGATGGGGACGATATATCACACCAACTGCTAACAATCAATTAATACTGTCCCCTGGTCCATCATTCCTGGCCAAGAATGAGAATCCTTGAAGAAAGAAATTTCTTATTCTTATAAGAAAACTCAATTTAGCAGACAGAACATTATGCCCAGTTCAAGCACTTAAGGTTTACCTAGAGGACACAGCAAATATCCCAGAAGGTCCGATTTTCCTACATCCTAGCATGATTAAACTACTCTCTACAAAGGCTAAGAATAATTTTAGTGCCTTCATTAAAATGGCTAACCCACATTCCTTTCCTAGATCACAGATATTTGGAAAGTAAATACATCGTTGGCCTTCTTCAGATAGTATTTTTCTAAGAGGTCTCCAAATGTACTGGATGGTCATTCGCAGTCAGTATTCTTAAAATACTATTGGAATGAGCTGGAACAAATTCGACTGCACTTTGTATCAGTAGGTGGTATGGTTAGCCCTGACTCCATAGGTGCTACAGTGGAAAACCAGGGGTCTACATAATGGGTGGGTATGCTGACTATCGCTGGGGAAGGTGCGTCAAGACCACAACCATACCCAGCATGCTTAGGTAAGTCACTATAGAACTTTACACTAAAAACATATCTTGTTTAGTTTCGTGTTCTACCAAAACTAGTGGCTTGACCTTGGACTGGCAATGATTTAGTTTTAATTTTGAGATGGTTGGGATGGAAATTTTGGGAGCTTAAGATTTTTGTCACCTATCAATTTCTTTGTAATGCTTCTTTGAGGACGAAACAGCGACTACGCTATCAAAAAACAGGTTTTGACACAGAAAAAACTTATTTTTGGAAGTTGCAGTTGAGTCCTTAAAACCCTCCCATTTCCCTGATGAAAAGCCATGGGATTTAGGTAAAGGTCTTATCTTGCATTGACCAACAGAATAATGGTTCGTGGTCTTTTAACCGGCCTGATCATAAAACAAGATGGCCGATGCACATGAGCAATAGTCACTTCTGCAGTTTTAATGTAGGAAACGGGGTACTACTTTGCTGAAAACAAGACAAAATGCTTTCTTGTCTTTGATTCCATTTTACTTTGTCACATGTCATAGTGTTTATCATTATGACAGTACCCAGCTACAGGACCAGGCTAAATTATATTTCTTTGATATTACTCTAGTCACCATGGGGTACTGGCACACACCATGGAGGGTAACTCCTTTGAGGACTCGACAGCAACTACCAAAAATAGGTTTTTCTTACGTCAAAGCCAGTTGTCTCAACACCTTAAATAAAGCTTCCATATACGTATTTCAAATGAGTTTCCCAATCGTCACTATAAATTACTATGTCGTTGATGTAAACCAGGCAACCAAAGAATTCTTCAACCTCTGAAAGGTTGCCAGCATTTTTCATCCCAGGATGATATGGGATGACATAACATGTTTAATCCCCAATGCCGCCATCTTGTCTCTGAAGTACCTACTGGTGAAATTACAGTGAACCCCCAGATTTGCAGGGATACATACCCATTCCGCCCCCTCTATTGTTTGTTTCTTTGTTTGTTTGTAGGATGTTTTTATGTTGCATGGAACCAGTGGTTGTTCAGCAACGGGACCAGAGGCTTTACGTAACTTCCGAACCACGTCAAGAGTGAACATCTATCACTAGAAACACATCTCTTACCCCTCAATGGAATGCCCAAGAACCGAACTCTCGGCCACCGAGGTGGCGCGCCAACACCATACTGACCATGCCACTGAGGAAACCCCCCCCCCTCTAAAAAACCTTGAAAGTTCAAATAACAAATGTATGCTGAAAGTATCAACCTACATTAAATATACCTTAAATTATTATTCTATTATTACTGTATTAATCTTTGAAATGATATTGATAATATCATTTCAAAGTCATCTTAAACATTTTACCATCAGTAATATATACATACAGTCCATAACACAGACACACACAGAGAGAGAGAGAGAGAGAGAGAGAGAGAGAGAGAGAGAGAGAGAGAGAGAGAGAGAGAGAGAGAGAGAGAGAGACTATTAAGAGTGAAATTATTTATGAATTATTTTGGAGACATAAAAAATAGGTAATATGAGAGATAAAGAAAGAGAAAGAGAGAATAACTCCTTATGATATCAAAAGATTGAAATGAACCTCTATATGCAACAATTCTTCCCATCCGCCATACGTATATCTTTTCGAGAGAGAAGGTTGAACTAAGTGTCTATTTGTCTATCTATCAATCCTTTGGCAGAGAGAGAGAGAGAGAGATAAAAGAAGGAAGAAATAAAAATGAGGTGATCAGGCGTTGGCAACAATTTGGACCTGGCCACTTTCTGTCAAGTAATGTGACATATCTGACAGGCCTGCCTGCCCCCCTGCTTCACAACTTATATAGGCAAACGACTAGGAAAATTCTGTTCTTTAATTTTTACAAATAACTTGCCACAGAAATGCTTAAATTTTTTACAAATGACTTGCTACAGAAATGCATAAATATTGTACGTAATTATATTGTATTATTATTATTTTCACCATCATTATTATTATTAATATTTGAAAATTGTTACTTATTATTCATTAGGCAAATCATTTATCATACGAAAGAAAGAGAGAGAGAGAGAATTAGGATTTTTATTATTTAGTATCATTTAATCTTATTAAACTTAATACAGTATTAATCAGTGAAAATTAGTCAATCATTTTTGTGTCCTAAAAATGTATGTAGTCATAAAAATAACAACAATATACCCTAATGAGTGGTTTATCGATGGATAAATGTGTGTTAATACTAATTGATTAAAGAGAGAGAGAGAGAGAGAGAGAGAGAGAGATGGCAGCAATTATTAGAGACACACTGAGATTCCAACACTCCTCCTACCCTTTCTGTCAGGTTTCTTGACATTTGTGACAGTTGCACCCTCACCCCTCTCTTCAAGCCTCGTGCTAAAAGACTGGGTTTTCCTTCATTTTTTCTTAATTTTTTTATTTACAAACTAAAATCTTATTAATTCACTATAGTATTTTCTTTAATGAATTGATATTAGTATTGCTGTTTAAATTGATATTATTTGAAAATTAATAAATCATGTATTTACCATACAAAAACATGCATCTCAGTAAAAGAGAGAGAAAAATATTTTTGTTTAAGATAATTTAATCATATTAAACTTAATACAGTATTAATCAGTATTAATATTTGTATCATAGAAATGTATTTAGTCAAAAATAACATCAAAATGCACTAATTAGTGAATATTTATTGACGGAAAAACACACGCACGAGTGAGTCCCCCTGCAAATAATTTTTAGATAGGTCCCACAGAAAAATCCGCAAATTGGTGACTGCTAATTATTCGGTACTGAGGCAGTGTCAAATCAGTCAGAGGGACAGACTCCTCGGGCAAATTATGGAATTCCCCCTTTTGTGCTTTGATAAGTTCTTCCCTTGTCCGGTTTGGTATAACAAAATTATCCCCTACAACTACATTATTACTACCACTGCATTCTAAACTGCTTAAATCTGTATCGGTTGGTGACTGCAGCCTCAACAATCCTAGCTTGAGAATGAGTAACAATGGACATTTCGGGGTTTACCATCAAAATACAACAAGTAGTGATTTTATAAACAGCGCCATTGTCCAAAATGGTATTAATATCTTTCATAAGGAACTTTTCCACAGTAGCCAGTTTAATTGTTCCAGAAAATGTTGGACAGTCCAAACAAAAAGCGCCATAAGATAGGGCTCCACCAAATTGGGAAAACCTATAATGATCACAGATCCTTCCTCGGCAGCTTCAAAATCGACTGAGTGCCGTTCTCAGGTTCAAAAATTGCACACTGCCCATGTCTCATAAATTTTGCAACCCCCTTTCAAAGGACGAACAATAGTTGACAACCCTGAGACACGAATTTATTGCAACTGCCACCTAATCATTGATCTCCATTCTTAGTTTCAACAGACAGCATCTTTGTTTCCCACTCCCATCACCGGTTTTTCCACAGACTTGTGTTTTCTTAAAAGAGAAACACCTGCTTTTAACATGACATTTTTCTTTGCAAAAAAAAAAAAAAAAAAAAACACATCCTTCACAGTGTCATAATTATTCCATTTATTCTTGGAAGAGAAATTATCATTAGGATTATTATTGACTGATTGCTTGGGGTGACACTTTAACGCCAGTTATTCCTACCAAACCTTCCATTATAATTACTATGCCTGACCTTATTCCTGCCAGATTTCCCTTTGGAAACAGTATTCTGAAATTCAGCTATGTGCGACAAAACATATTCTTCACTAGTTACATCCACTTCCTGCTTGTCACCAGTTACAGCCACCTCTTGCAACTCATCCATCTGTAGTTCTTCTAAATGGGCCTTTAATTTATCTGGGACACATCGTTTAAATTCATCAATTAATAACAGTACCTTCAATTTGTGAAGACTGTCAACCACCTTAGACTTAAACCAGTCTTCTGCAAACTGTTGCTTCTCACGGCAAACTCCACAAAAGTTTGATCATTGTTTTTCCGCAAGTTCCAAAAGCGTTGTCCATAGGCCTCCAGGACTAACTCATACACTTTTAATATTATGACCTTAATGTTCTCATAATTCAAGGCCACATTCTCATCCAAGGTTACATGTACCTTCTGCGCCTTAATAAATTTGCTCTGTGTGAAAGTGATCCAGTGCTCCACTGGCCACTGCAACCAAGAAGCCATTCTCTTGAAGGAGACAAAAAACTCAGCCATGTTTGACTTTTGGAACATGGAAACAAACTTCAATGCCTGCTCCAAATTAATCACTGGACCAACAGACACCCCAGGGGAGGACAGCGGGGGAGAAGACAGGTTGCCCCCTTTTTTCTCTTTCGAATTGCCTTTCTTTCTCTCTTCTACCCTAAACTTTTCCATCTTAAATTCTAAAGTCAGCAACTGAATCTGCCTTTCCAACAATTCCACTGTTACCTTTTACCACTGATTTCACCTCCTGTCTGATTTGACACAATTAATACTTTCATAAATTGTTAATAACAACCCTTTTTTGAAAAAGGGGTAAAACTCTTTGTCCAAGCAACAGTGTTCAGTTTGTCCATATTTAGATCCGCCAATTTCTCTTGCCAGCCCTCTCCACTGATCACATTCAAAATAGCAGCAGTCTCCATTTAAACTAAGAACTTTCAAGGCCAAATACAAAATCAATACTGCACACAGAGAACACCTGGCAGTGAGATCACCAAACATGTCAGGACTCTGTCAATAAGGTCATCAAATATGTCAGGACCCTTCTCTATGCAGGAAAACAATTCATTACAACTGGTGTCCTCCAAAGTTAAAGTCACAATAAGTAAGACAGCAATGTCCAAATATTAACAGTAAGGGATACAAATACCAAAAGTGAAAATATTATAATGTATTTACAAGAACAATAAAGATAGAAATGATTGCCGGAACCACTACAAATACAACAATAAATGAATACCAATCACAAAGCAAAACACCCACACTATTAATTATAGAAACCAAAAACACACATTCTCAAAAATAAATGGGTCCCAAAAGAACAAAAATAAATGGGTCCCAAAAGAAAGGAGAAAATAACGGCAAGAAAGAAGCGTAACAATTTACAATACTAATTAATAATTCCCTAACAAACATGGTGACCACTGAAATTTATAAACTTCAACGGGGACCTTCTTGGAGTAAGCTGACACCGCTGGTCCTTAGAGTGCTGCTTCAGCAGAAAAATGAGGCTGGAAGGGCTTTTCCCTGAATACTCCTTCAAGGCCATAAGGCAGGATGGGCTTGTTCCACATTATATCAGGGTCCATATACAAGGCCCTGGCCGCATCACAATGGACTCACATCCCTCAGCATTAACAAAATCAGAATAACTTGTACCTGCCTTCTGCAAGGTCCTCCAGGCAAGTACTAGTCTGAGGCTACAGCAAGTAGAGAAGCAGAAGCATTGCAGACCACTCCAGTTTAAGGAAAATTCTTCCAGAAATGCTGAGTTAACTTGCTGTCATCACAGAGAGTAGTATTAACACCAAGGGCAGATTCTGACTGCCATACCTGGGTACAGGGAATTACAAAGTCACTTTGGATAGCTCCAATGAGGTCGAAAACAGGATTCTGAGAACAAACAGACCAAGGATCAGAAACTGGATCAGGAACTCCAGGAAACAGAACAAAACAAAAAATGCCATGGAGGAAGAAAACATAGAACCTAAAAGGTATACTGTGTTAATTATTAAACTAAGGTAAACTAAAGAATATCAATTCACAATGTTAACATAAAACATCTAGAAAAATAAGGCAAAGTTTTGACAGAAAGATTAAACTTGGACACTCACTCTATGGGCAACACTCGCCCTTCCTGCAGTATGTCAAGTTAATAAACAGCTTTAAATGTTATGTATTTTACTATAAAAATGCAAAACATTGTAACTCTAGGATGGAAATTATGAAAAAAAATAGTAACAAAGGAATGGCTGGTTTATCTATACAAAATAAATCTCTCTCTTATCTCAGAGAAAGAGAGAGAGAGAGAGAACAAAATTACAAATTATACATCAAAGCAAATATGTATTAAAGCATTGTCAAGAATGTGATACCATTTACGTTGTAAATTACAGTGGGTCATCGCTCAATCGCGGATCTGCATTCACGGGATCAGTTAGCCCACGGTCCAGATAGAATATCTAGACCGTGAGTTAGCCATGGGTTTTTCCCATGACCGCTTCTCAGTCTACATCACGGGTATAAATCGCATTATCGCAGCATCGCGGATATGCCTGTTGCCTATGCAGTGCCCCCCCCCCCCCCCCCCCCCCCACGGTTTAACGCATTATTCACCTTTCCACAAGGAAATTTCACTATTTTGCGGATTTTCCTTTGGGCAGTATCTCTAAAATTATCACTAATTCGTTTTTTTCGTAGAGCAACATTGTGTATTCACTAATTACTGTATTTTTTTTCATTAAAATATAAAAGAGAGAACTGTGGTTTTTGCATCCAAGTCTAAGCACAGTATAAATGGATGTAAGTGAAATAATGTTTCATTGATAGTTTGCTGTCATTTTTTTTATTAAAGGATAATATGTATACTGTTTGAGAAAGAGAGAGAGAGAAACTGTGGCTTTTACATCAAACCTAAGCACAGTATAAATGGATTCTGTAACTGAAATGATGTTTCATTGATATTTTGCGTTTTTCGTTAAAGGCCACAGGCTCAATATATTATCACAAGCTATTTAGTGACATACAAGCATACATACACACACACACACATAAATGTATGTATATATATATATATATATATATATACACACACACACACACACATATATATATATATATATATATATGTGTGTGTGTGTGTGCGCGTGTGTGTGTGTGTGTATATGATGTATGTATGTATGTATGTATGTATGTATGTATGTATGTATGTACACATAATCAACTGGTCATTTTTACCAGATACATATGAAGTTGTAATAGCCACAATACTCTCTTAACTTCTCTGATTCTTTGCGCTTTTTCGATACACTTGTCACTGCAAAGCCTAGCCTTGAGTTCCAACTTCAAAGAAATTTAAAGAAATCGTGATGTCCGGTATCGGGAAGCAGCCAGGTCGGCAAGGTGACCTCGTCGCGATTATGTTATCGTGGGTTCGTTTTTTTGAAGTTAGAACTCAAGACTTGTAGTTACAAGCGTATCCAAAGAAGAGCAAAGAATTTGAGAAGAGGGTATTGTGGCTATCAGTTTTTTATATAAATGATATACTATTTGAGAGAGAGAGAGAGAGAGAGAGAGAGAGAGAGAGAGAGAGAGAGAGAGAGAGAGAGAGAGAGAGAGAGAACAGTGACTGCCTGGTGACGAGAATTCGAAGCCACTATGGCTGGAACAAGAATGTTAAGAGTTGCCATGCATATATGAAGTTCAGATTTTAACTATTTTTTACGGTGATTTGAGAAACTTATGGCACAATAATTGATATTTTCATTAAAAGGAGAGCGAGAATCTTTCCTGTTATGGAAGCATCACAAAATTATATATACTATTTCGTGAATGAATAGCACATTTATGATAAATAAAATTTACTGTATTATTTACAGTAACGTGCTGTAATATTAATGTATAAATACAGCAGAATATTACAGTAATCAAAGTGTATTTTTTTCTTTGTGCTATGAGAATCCGCTGATGACGCTTATTACTGAAAGAATTAAGAAAAAAATTAGTTGCTGTAAGAAACTAATGTATTAATGGAATTCCTTATTTTAATTTTTTACTTATAAGTTTGAGATACATAATTCCTATTTCATTGAGAGAGAGAGAGAGAGAGAGAGAGAGAGAGGGGGGTGGGGGGGGGCTGGGGGCGATTATACGTCGTCATATAGAAGTTATTACAATACTGAAGCCTGGAGGTTTTGAGTTGCATACATAACAAATTTGGATGGATTTTAAATATTTTTATGGTGATTACATCAATACAGTATACGTATATGGATTCTGTAAGCGAAATAATATGTTATACTTGGATATTTTGCTGTGTTTTCTCATTAAAGTATTTACTATATGTATACCGAGAGAGAGAGAGAGACAGCAGAAGAATTTTTAATAAATTTATGGCAGATGGCAAAGACTAACCACAATACGACATAAACCAAGAACTTGCTGTAGTAAAAAAAATTTTTTTATCATAAAAGTATTTGTATGTAATTAGAAAAATACCTACATGACGTAACAGAGCTAGTTTTCTGTTTGGAGGCACGTATGTGTCCTGCCGTTCTAAACTACCTACGTATCTTAGATATGTATAGTTCAGTACCTTTCAGAAATTTTAATAGAGTTCATTATCATTTTGGTAGTAAATACCTTCAACGAACAATGCGGTTGTACAAACGATAATTGCTGTAGATTA
Organism: Macrobrachium nipponense; assembly: GCF_015104395.2. Classification (NCBI taxonomy): domain Eukaryota; kingdom Metazoa; phylum Arthropoda; class Malacostraca; order Decapoda; family Palaemonidae; genus Macrobrachium; species Macrobrachium nipponense. The sequence goes on from NC_087203.1 coordinate 3,063,097, forward strand.
TCGTATTGTTTGCGATTGGCGACGAAGTGTAAACGTAATAATACCATTTATATCTTATACATTACAGACACATCTTCTTCATAATAAAAAAGTTTATTCGAGGAATGATTCCTTGGGAAGGCATTTTTCAAAAAATACAATTTACAGTAAGCATTACAGTACGGTACTGTAATCAGTAAAAAAAATTTATCATAAATGTATATTAATTCACGAAATATTAACATAAAATACGTACGAAGATCACAGTGACGTCACCAAACCTACAGTCTCGCTCGTATGTACGTAGTAATGTAAGGATAACGCTTTTTCTATATTTTTATTGCATCTCATCATCAAGCCGCATTGTTCCTTTACCCATTCTGTAGAGCATTTTACGCCCTTTCTTTTTATGTTTACCATATGTCGGGAATCCGTTCCCTCATTGTAATATTATTCATGTATTTTTGTCTGTGAAGAAACGCATTCACAGCAGGGGCCCTGTCCCTTTTTGTTTTTGTTTGCACGTGCTTGCGTGACGGACTCTACGTTTCCGTCCGCACCCGTCTATTTCGTGATAAGACATCTTTTGATCTTGCAATTACTGAACTACCAATCCAATTTATCCGGTGGCTGTTTTCACTTAATAACACATTAAAAGGAATGTTAATAAAAAAAATGGCCCCAGGGAAAGCAACAACATAATATATAAAATTCCATGTATGGACTGCCCCTCCTTTTATCTCAGACAGTCGAGCAAGGGCTTAGAAGTAAGATTAAAACAGCATAAATATTCTGTCAAAACTGGACAAACATCTAATGCAATATTCATTCATTTAAGGGAAAACAACCACCGGATAAATTGGATTGGTAGTTCAGTAATTGCAAGATCAAAAGATGTCTTATCACGAAATCTTTTAGAATCTGCCATAATACAACTTACTTCCCATTTTAATTTTAATATTAGTCGTGGCCTGTTTCATTTAGACCCTTGTGTTTGTAACATGTTTAAGAATGACCTCAACGATATCATTACAGACTTAAATACAAATTAGTTGCCTTAGAGATATTTTCTTTGTATATGTATGTTTAATATGTTTTGTGAATAAGTTTTTGTTTACCAAAGATCTGAATGTGGTCAGCTGTCACCCTGTATAATCCTTCAATTGTCTTGTCACTGTGTCTGAGCAGTTGGACTTAATCTTTTTGTTCTTAAATTGTACACATGTTTATGCTTGTTTGGAAAGATTACTCATATTCCAGGTGTGTTGGATTCTAGGTATTAATCTCCTTATAATCCCTATCTGTCACTTATACGACCTTTCCTGTACTCTGAATTTCTCATATAAGTCAGTTTGTCTGCTAAGAAAAGGATGTTGAGTCGAAAGATCTTGCAGAAACTCCGTTGTTTATCTTTCCTTCATGGCTTATACCTTTATTTATGGATTTATCACTTTCCAAACTTTTGTGATTCAGTTATATGTGTATATATGTATATATATATGTATATATATGTGTATATATATGTATATATATGTGTATATATGCATATATAATTATGTATATATATATGTATATATGTATATATAAATATATATATATATATATATATATATATATATATATATATATATATATATATACATACATACATACATATATATATATGTGTGTGTGTTTAAAAAAATCACAGTAAATGCACATGACTTCATTAAATAAGCAAATACCACAGGAAAATGATAGTCAGAAATCCAAGCGATTCAGAAACAGTTGACGATCCTAAAACAAGATCTTGACGAGATCGTTGCACTTGTCAAGTCCATGGGGCTGGTCGTCAACGAGGACGACATCAATGACCTTCTCAAGGAGCACCAAGCGGAGCTTACGACGGATGACCTGAAGGATTTGGAGGCCATACAACATACGTCGTTCAATAAAGTGCAATCATTTGTAGAAAAGAGACACCCCGAAAAGGCTTACACAGGTCGTATGCTTGCGCAGTTTGATGACGTTTGCCTGAGTCGTTTCAGGAACATTGACAAAAGCAGGCAGAAGCAATCATCCTTGTATAGTTATTTTTTAAAGAGGCCTTTAGCAGGAGTAAGCAAACAGGAAGATCCAAGTGATACTACGAAAAAACAGAAAGTTGAAAGTGGAGAAAAAAAACCTCAAAGTATAAAAAAGCAAAAAAATTTAAAAATAAGAAAAAAGACAAAAAAAAAAGAAATTTAATTTGAAGTTTTTTGTAAAGTTAAGTGTTAAGGTTTTGTGCCATTTGTTAATGTGTTTTGTAAAGTTTAGTCTTAATGTTTCCTGACATTTTTTAATGTGTTTTGTAAAGTTAAGTGTACGTGCAAGTTTTCTGCCATTTGTCCTCCTCCTCTGTCGCCATTTTCGGAGATAGCCTCACCTGAAAGGTAAGGTTCCACATTTTACTACATATGTACGTACAGTATTTCTTGTATACCATGTACACTAATACCCTTTTATTTACAGGTACTATGTAGTACATACATATTAGTAGTACGTATTAAGTTAGGTATTGAATGCTCCAAATTGTTGTATTTCATTGTTTATTGGTCAATTTAGCTTTATTATAAAATTTACTGGGGTGTTTTTGTAGGGCTTGGAACGAATTAGGCAATTTACATGTAAAATGCGGTTAAAGATACGAAAAGCTTAGGTTACGAAGGCTGCCTTAGAACGGATTAATTTCGTATCCTGAGGTACCACTGTATATATATATATATATATATATATATATATATATATATATATATATTATATATATATATATATATATAATATGTATATATATATATATATATACATATATATATATATATATATATATATATATATATATATATATAGATATATATCTTTTTCACTCCATATTTAATCAGTGAAACAAAAATACAATTCAATAATTAAGCATACCATTCAAAAGATTTAAGTTTCATCAACAAAATGAGTTGTATGAAACTGCCATACGAACTAAAATAAGCATGTGAGGTCTTTGTAAAATATGTTTTCAAGGCAGTTTTTTTAATCCAATATGGCGTGGTCTTTTTAAAACAATTATATATCGAGTGAAAAAGTGGTTCATTAGTCCGTGCAAGTGCCAGCACAGTGATGCATTACCCTAGCCTAGCCTAAGCATTTTTTGGAGGGTGTGATAAATGGATATTTGCTTAATGCGGGTGGTTGTGGTCCCCACCCTCCGTGATTAGTGAGGCCCCATTGTAATGCAAGGCTAAAGAGAATAAAAGAATGGATTTTGCATTTACTAGTAAAATACGATACAGGAGAAATTCGCCACTACCGGTTGCTCACCACTCCCTTTGAGGATTAACCCTGTTAATATTCCCTTGATTCTTTTGATTATGAAAGACCTTGGTTTGCAGATGGCGGGTTGAAGAGATAGTTTAATACCAGCCCAAGGGAAGACCTGAGTGGCAATGCAGAGAACACGAGGAGCAACCATTTTTAAAGGGACAAGTAGCATCGACCTTATGTCTGGAGGCTCTTGTGTGCTATATGTGGTTGAACATTAGCACCGCCCAACAGGTAAGCCCCAAAGGTATAAAAGGACCCTACAGCATCCCAAGTACTCCCCAGATTGTTCACCTCTCATCCGATTGGTGAACTCGGTCGGAGTTCACTTTTCGCCCGATCTGCGAACTCTGACCTGGAGGGGTCCAGGTTTTGTGACATCATTTTACCTCTTCACTGCAACATCAAGTGACTTGCGGGCTGCTCTGGAAGTGCGTTCATATCCATGTCGCATCAGTGCGTTCATATCCATGTCACATTGATTCTGGAGAGGTCCGTGTGTTGCGTCATCTTTAAAAAATCACCTGCAATATATCGACCTTTTTACCTCTTCACTGCAAACATCAAGTGACCTGCAAAATATCAAATGACTTACGGGCTGCTCTGGGAGCAAGAACCCGTGCTGGCAGAAAGCCAGCTCAATCTTAACCAACTAACCCTAGCGCTCTCAGAGTCTTTTAGAGATTCAAGGAACAATATCTGACTCTGGCGAAGTCGGTAGCTACCTCTTTCCCCCCACTTAGAACGTGGCTGTTGCTAGCCTCAAGGAAGACAACTCCATTCCTACAAAAGGTAAATTCCCACATTCTAAGGTTCTGTTCACAGTCAGTCACATCCTTATATTTCGACTTGATTTCCTTTTTTTTCCAAGTGTTAGCCCTGTGTTATTTGATATTTTGTGTATTCTCATGCCAAGGGCAAAGTGGTCAATTTTGTGATGACATAAAGATAACTCATTGCACTGGGATCGAGTTGTTAAGCACCATCAGTGCACACCCTTCAATCCACTACCATGTGTCATGTTCATCTGCATAACCTCGATGCATTCTACTTGCAGATTGCAGTAATTAGCAGTGGATATTGTTCTTCACTCTGTGTGCTCAGTGGGACCCCTTCCTCTGTACATCATCGCTCCTGTATCCCAAAAGAATGGGTTACATTAACTTAGAGGTCATATACTGTGTAATTCTTAAGTTATTCCATGAGACCCCCCATAATATAGCTAATATTCTTCTGATGTGTTAAAGTGTGTAACTTGATATTGAAGAATTGAGAACAGTTATGTTCCTCTCAGTAGTCAAAAGTTTTTCCTGCTTAGGGGATGGCAGCTGTTTTGGTATCTCCTTTGGGTTGCCTTATAAGCCTGGCTCTTTGTATGGTTATAAGGAAGGTTATAGGAAGTCCCTGGTAACGGCGGGTGTTCCGTTCCCAGCCAAGCACCACTAACTGAAAATTGGCGATAATGGCACTAATAACCTGCTTAGCAGCGCTGTTAACCAAATACTGGCTTCGTTAACTGGAAATTGGGCACCTTTAACCAGAGATTGGGCACTGCTAACTGGAGATCAGGCACCACTAACTGTAGCTTGGGCACCGCTAACCAGAGATCAGCATTACTAACCAGAGAGCGGCATTGCAAACCAGAGATTGGCGCCAAAAATCCAGTTGACAGCAGGGACTTCTTGTATTGGAGTAGTCGTACCTCTCACACAAGACTTTTATACCTTTCAGGGATCTGTTGAGCCCTCAGGTTCCAGAAGGAGACCAATTGCAGATCTTTGGCATGTTTGGAGAGACTTAGGTGCAGAACTTAGGTAATGGAGGAATGGAAGGAAAGTTATGATTCTGCGGATTACCCTTCCACGGCATCATCACCTATAGTTGTACCGTCACATCTTCTCCAGTAGGAATATCTTGTATTTTAGCTGGTGGTTCTAATTAAAGAACAATGCAATGGAGCAGGTGTCACTAATTCTCCGGAGTTTTACCTCTGCAACTGGAGATTGGTGCCTGTTGTTGGATGTATTTAGACTGAACAGTTTTGTGTCCCATTCTTCATGGTTTTTTCCAAGCATGATTTTAGTGTCTTTCCACTAGATTGATTGGCTGATTCAGTGGATGGCCTTGCAGGATTAATTTTCCTCATGACAATATCCTCAGTCATGCATGTTCCTTCGATGTGTATCCCAGGTCAGGGTGCTTTGTTTCAGCTAGTGTAAAGCACCAAGTACAGTATACACAAAGAAAATGTTGCCCATAGGGGAATGGCATGTATCATCTTTTAGGAGAAAGAATTTGTTTCTACTGAGTCTACTAGTCCAAGTTGGCCAACTCTGTCGACGGTATTTGTTTGGCTCAGTTTTTGTGCATTATGATTCCCAGTTGACTTTCCTAATTCCTCATTCAATTCTTTATATGGTGGTGATGGTAGATGGGCTCAATTTACAGGCTTTTCTGTTAGAATTCTCTGGGACACTTCTTTCTTCTTCACAGAGAATTTTAGCCCTTAAGAAAGCACCCTATACAGTAATGGCTTTCTTTGTTGGGAACATGGCCTCACCTGGGAATTTGACAGAATAATCAGGCACAATTACAGTACAGTCTAAGTATAACAGCATATTAAGTCCAGGAACATCATTGTCACCAGGTTCTGTAGGAGGGACACCATAATTATGACTTCAGTTTATTCTTAAGCCTATATCCAGTTTTGTCATTTTTCCCCCTTCTTGTAACACAAAACGAAAAGGTAACACAAGTGCTGAGATACTCAATAACTGCACAGTATGTCTCCCATAATTGCAATGGGGTAGGGACCACAACCACCTGCATAAATAAAAAATCTACATTGTTGGTATCCTCTAATAGATCAAACACCAAAGACCCCTCTAAAATGCTTATAACTATAACTGCCTATTTTAATGGTTCAAACACTAAATATATCTTATACGTACTATCATCCTAAAGCCCTTAATATAATTTCAAAGTCATCTTACAACATTACCCATAAAAGTATATGGTGTTCAACTACGTGTGAAATCTAAACTCAAGTCCCCTCTATATTCAAGCACAGCTATTTTCTCTTAGACAGTATTGAAGCTGCCTAGTTTTCTTTTTTCAGATATGGGAAACACTGGGAATTCACAGATTTAGATTTAAGTACTGTACAGTACTTAAATATCTAATTATGCATTTAAAAATATACCAAATTATAAATGCAATCAACAGTAAAAAATTACATATTCACTTTTGTATGCACGTTAAAACGATTGGTATTTCTAAGTAATGATGGTGCACCTGCTGCTTTTACCTTGGAAATTGATTTTTCCTACAGTTTTAGTTCTTTTGATGAAGGAGTAGTAGTTATCTTGCAATCAACTGTTATTTACTGCCTATCTCTACCCAACAATGATGGGCGACTTTGTGAATTCGGGGTTTTGGGTTGGGAGAACACACCTAAGCATAGCAGTCATGTATGTATTCTGGTAGAGGCCTAGGAATACGCAAACCCACAGGGAGCCATATGTTCTAGGAAGGGAGCTGTTGAGGGGAGATGGGTCACTTGGGGTGGTGGGTGCACCAGGTACAAGTTGGTAAACATTTGTGGGGGAGGGTGTTTGATTGTTAGGTAGAGTGTGTTAGACATAAATAACATTTGATCACAAAAGACTACTTCTTCATCAAAAGCACTAAAACTATAGGAAAAATCAATTTCCATGGTTAAACAGGCACGAAAGCATCACTTAGCATTACCACCAAGGTTGATTGCACACTTGACAAGTTGTATAATTGGTGCAATGTAATGAGGATGGGGGTGGTAGAATGATGTCACCAAAGTTGCAAAGAGGAACTTGGAGTAACTTTGGACCAAGGTAACACTTTTATCACGAGCCAAATACACATTTACTTAAAAAAAAAAATTGTTCAATGACACTACACCGAAAAAAATAAAAAACACTGTAATTGTAAGGACGACATTCGGGCGAATGTTTGCCCTTCCACTGTAAAAATCTTTATATCCATGTGTCCTCTCTTTTCTTCCAGGAACTAAAATGTAGAGTATTTTATGCCCTTTCTTTTGTTTTTTTTTATGTACATATGTCAGGAATCTGTTCCCTCTATGTAAAATTTTTCATGTATTTTTGTCTGTGAAGAAGCATTCAAAACAGGGGCACTGTCCCCTTTTGTTTGTTTGTTCGTGTGTGCGTGACGGACAATATGCTTCCGTCTGCACTCTGCCATATGTACAGCCTCATTTGCTGAATAAAATTAGTTTGCTCGCTCCCCTAGTCTTACTCAGTCCTCACAATTGGTGACCCAGCAGTTTTGGCTTTGCCATTAAGGGACTAATTACCGCCACTCACCTTCAGAGAACTTTTAACGAACCCGTACAATGCCTAGTCTAGGTTCTCTGGTACTCCTCAAAGCCATTCACGACTTCTCGTCGACCGTAAGTGTGAGACTGACAGACAATCCGATGGAGAGCTCAGCGCATTCACTCGACTCTAGTGTCTGCCTCGACCCCGCAATCCATGCGATGATCCTTCTTTGCACTCGAGTCCTCAACGCCCGTTCCTGTGCCCCGGATGACCGCACTGTCAAAGCCCCACCACGTCAAGCTGCCGCCCTTCTGCAGTGAGGATGTTGCAACGTGGCTGCAAAGGGCAGAAATATAGTTCTGGATCCATGGCATCACCCGGGACAGCACCAAAGCAGACCTCATCACCGGGACTCTCACAGCGGATGCCTTCAAACACCTCGCCCCATGGATGCACACCCAGCGTGGGGAGCTGCCCTACGAAGGCCTGAAGAGGGAGCTCATCCAGGTCTTCTCCCTCCCAGTTCCCCAGCGAGCTGCCGAAATTTTCGACCTCATGGTCAACCCCATGACCACCTCAGATCCCAGACTGGTCTGGCACAAGCTCCAGGACCTGGTCCTCCTGCCAGAGGTGGACCACCAAGGACGAAGGCAGGAGGCGAGTTTCCTCCACCAAATCTTCCTTTGCCAACCCGCTCCTGAAGTCTGAAGCCAGATCACTAATGCCGAGACCATGGGGATGGAAAGTCTGGTGCAGCGGGATTTCACGCTGTTTACTGCCACCCATGCTGCAAACTCTCATCTCCTCTGTCAACCAACAGCCTACGGCAGGAGGACATGGTTGGTGCAGCATACCAGCAATCGCTGAAGCCCCTTCCAGATGTCGGGTGGTGCCACTTCCATCGCCAGTTCGGCAGCAAGGCGCGGAAATTTGACCACCCTTGCTCCTTCCGCCCTTCAAAAAAAGGAGACAGCGCCCAAAACAAGCCCCCATGGCAGTGGCAGTAACGAAGTCTCAACCCAGGGGTTTCTACATCTAGGACAGCATCTCCGGCCTCAGGATGCTGGTTGACACTGGTGCCATGCAGTCTGTGTTCCCTTCATCTGCAGAGTGCAAATGGGACACCTACGGCACCAGGGCCCAGACCATCTCGTTCCTGGAGGCGGATTTCCTCACCCACCACCGCCTCTTGGTGGACGTGGCCCACCAGCACCTTGTCGATACCGAGACCTGCCTCTCCCGCCCACTCGCCAGAGGACAAAGGGCACCCACCATCTGCTCCATCCTTCCCCACCAGATACGCCTCCCTTCTCCAGGAGTTTCCAGACGTCTTCTGCCCCGAGCTTCGCCAGGTGGCTGGGGCCACACCCAAGCATGGTGTCTTCCACCATATTGAGACCAAGGGCCCCCAACACACAGCAAGTTCCACCACCTCCCGCCAAAGCTCCTCCAGGAAGCCAAGACCGCATTCAAAGAAATGGAGAAGATGGGGATCTGTAAAAAGGCAGCGATTCTGTGGGCATCCCCCCTCCACATGGTGAAGAAGACAGACATTACGTGGAGGGCCTGCAGTGACTACCAGCACCTGAACCTCGTCACCACACCCAACAGTTACCCCCGCGAAACATACAGGACCTCACTGAGCCCCTCCACGGCGCCAAGGTCTTCTCCAAGATTGACTTATTAAAGTTGTATGGTCAAGTCCCTGTCCATCCCAATGACATTCTAAAGACGGCGATCATCACACCCTTCGGATCCTTTGTTTGCCTTCACCTTTGGCCTGCGGAATGCTGAGGCCACCTTTCAACACCTCATGGACAGCATCTTTGACGACTTACCCTTCTGCGTTTGCTAAGTGGACGATATTCTTATCTTTTCCAGATCGCCGGAGGAGCACCTGAAACACTTCTGGGCCATCCTGAGCTCCTACAGGAGAACGGACTTGTCTGTTTTGACAGATGCACCTTCAGCGCCGAGAAGGTGGATTCCCTCGGTCACAAAATTACAGCAGCAGGAGTTCGTCCAATGATGTCAAAGGTGGCCACAGTGGAGAAGTTCTCGACACCGACAACCGACAAGGTCCTCCAAGAATTCATCAGGATGGTGAATTATTACTGAAGGTTCGTCCCAGACATCGCCCGCACCATGTGACCTTTGACTGAGGTCCTGAAGGGCAAACCTAAGAAGCTGACACAGGGAGAAGACCAGCAGCTCACCTTCGCCCGAGCCAAGTCTTCTCTCAGCAGGGCCACCACCCTGGCTCACCAGGATCCCGATGCACCCCTGACACTCACCACCAATGCCAGCAACATCGTGTGGGGCGCTGCCCTGGAACAGCTGGTCAACAGAGCTGCCACAGCAAGACGGGCAACACCTGGTCCACAAGGCAGCAACATCATCTCGCGGCCGTCTCCAAGTTCGGGTGCTCCATCGAGTACGTCCCTGGCAGAAGAAATCCCGTAGCTGACACTCTCTCGAGGGTCGAGATGAACTCCCTTCACCTGGGCATCGACTACGAAGACCTAGTGCATGAACAAGCCTCCGACCCCAAAATAACAGCCTACCGGACCGCCATCACTGCCCTTCGCTGGGAGGACATCCCCTTCGGCCCCTCCAGAACGACGCTCCACTGCAATACCAGCACAGGACACTTTTGTCCCCTGATACCCGCCTCCCGCAGGAAACAGGTGTTCAACGACTTTCATGGCCTCTCACACCCATTGCCCCACATGACAACCAGGCTACTGACAGATAAGTTTGTGTAGCACAGCATCAGGAAGGACGCTTGGGAGTGGGCCAGAAAATGCATTGCGTGCCAGAGTAGCAAGACGGGAAGGCAGACCAAATCGGGGATAGGCTCTTTTCCCCAGCCCAGGCGAAGAATCGAACACGTCGACGTCGTCAGGCCTCTTCCTCCATCCGACGATGCCAGATACCTCCTGACAGTGGTCTACCAGGTGGCCTCGTACCAGGTGCACCGGGGCCACCTGACCAGCTGGATCAGCCGCTTCAGAGTGCCCAACAACATCATGACGGACCGAGGACCCGCCTTCACACCAGAGCTTTGGTCTTCCCTGGCATTCCTGATGAGGACCAAGCACCATGCCACGACGTCCTACAATCCCGCTCCCTCAAGGCTTCCTTAATGGTATGCTGTCACGGCCCCGATTGGAAGGCACAGGTTTCCTGGGTCCTCCTCAGTCTCCAAACTGCCACAAGAGCCAACAGCAACCCTTTCCTAGCAGAGAAGGTGTACGGGGAAACCCTGACAGTGCCAGGCGAATTCTTCCCCACCAACAGCGATGATCCTGATATTCCCCTGGCTAGATTGCGTGCTGCCGCCCAGAAGTTCGTTCCCTGCCGAGAGACGTATGTTGACAGGAGGAAGCAGTTCCGCCTACAAGCCTTGGACTCCTGTAGGTTCGTCTTCGTGAGGAATGATGCCACCCGCCTGCCCTTGGCAAGGCCTACTGGAGCCCGCACCAAGTCATCCATTGGGAGGAGAGGAGAACACAGTCCTCGTGTCAATTGGCAGCCGCGAGGACTGGGTCTCGATAGATCACCTCAAGCCCGATATCATCCCCAACAAAGACAACCCCGCTGAAGGCCCTTGCAAAACCCTGACGCTGTTGGTTCCTGACAGTGCCTCTAAACGTTGTCGAGGCCACCCAAGGAAAGCAGTCAAACGCCCCAGGCCCACTACCAGGGGTGGCATCCTGCTTTCTGGCCCTTAAGACGACAAGGACACGCAAGACACCCCTGAACCGAGGGAATTACGAACCCAAGGACTCCTTCAGCTCCCTGCAAGATTCTGTTTGCCATCCAAAGATTCTACGTAATCATTGTTTTGGGGGGAGAGTATTTGTAAGGATGACATTCAGATGAATGTTCGCCCTTCCATTGTAAATATCTGTATATCCATATGTCCTCTCTTTTCTTCCAGGAACTAAAATGTAGAGTATTTTACGCCCTTTCTTTTGATATATGTATATATGTCGGGAATCCGTTCCCTTTATGCAAAATTATTCACAGCGAGGACCCTTTCCCTTTTTGACGCTTCCATCTGCATGCCGCCTTATGTACAGCCTCATTTGCTGAATAAAATTAGTTTGCCCGCTCCCCATCTTACTCAGTCCTCACATAATCACCAAGAGTAAGGTTTAAACAATGACTGTAAATCACAAGCGCAAGCAGTGAACTCACTAGGGAATGCAAACACTAAATGTTCTCAATTAACAATCCATAATGATGGCATAATGCAGTAATTTGAAATACCATAAACAAATAATGTTAACAGAACTGTTATCACAATCAACGGTTGAAATACAGCTACTTTAAGAATGTGGAGCGGTCGGTTTTACTGATTTAAATACCTCTTGTTAAGTAATATGAAAATGCAATTAGTTTATGTGTAATGTGTGGGTGATGAGGCCTGTGATTAGCCAGAAGAATGGTGGTGGGAGTTGATTGACGTCATTGAGGAAATGGAAACTGACACCGTATTTGAAGAAAAATAAAAAGAAAAAATTCTGAAGTATTGAGTAAATATATGAACAGGATCTTGTAATGCATGTGAGAATTTTGATGAAGTGAAATAAATTGTATTTTAAAGGAAATATCGGTGTAGAGAAATGTTATGGGCCAGGCACCTATTTTACATATTATTTATACAATACATACAAATGTATACATATTATACATATATACAGACATATAGATATGTATACTGTTGAAGAATAAATTTTGAAGTTGATAGAAACCAAATATTCTGTCAGGAAATAAACGATGAAATATTATTGCCATTAATGAATACTTATTATCATTATCATTATGTGTTTAGGAACTAATATAAAGGTCATCATACTAACCTAACCTAGTAGGATTGTGTTACCTGGCCGGTGGAGGCTTTGCCCCTCTGGAACCCCCTTTAAAGAAAACCTAATATAAAGGTTACCATATGAACCTAACCTAACGGGTCATGTTACCTGGTGGGGAGCTTTGCCTCCCTGGACCCTCCTTCCTTAAAGGAAACCTGATATAAATGTTACCATACTAATCTAACCCACCTAACCTAGTGGGCCATGTGACCTGGGTGGGGGAGATCCCCTTCCTTAAAGGAAACCTAACCCACCTAACTTAACCTAGTAGAACATGTTATGTTAAGGGGAGGGAGCTGGACCCACCCCTCAAAGGAAACCTAATATAAAAGCTACCATACTAACCTTACCTAGCTGGGGGACAATCCCCCTTAAAGGAAACCCTAAAATAAAGGTTATTATACCAACCTAAACCACCCAACCTAGGATGAAGTGATACTTGGCCGGACCTCCCTTTAAAGGGAAGTTAATATAAAGGTTATCATAATAAAGGTAAATAAAGACTACCAGGAAATATAGATGGTAATTTACCAAAACTAAAATGTTTGTAAACGTATAGAATCAAGCATAATATGAACGTAAATGTTCTAAGAAACTAATAATAAGGCAACATATAAAACAAAGAAATTGATATGGGTGAGAAATTTGTTATAAATGGTGCAACGGAAATAGACAGATGGGAATAATGAAAATAAAAGAGAGTTACTTGTACAAATCACGTATGAAATATCCCCCAAACAACCATCAATTTGACATCACTGACAGAAAGGTATTGAAACGTTCTAAAAGTATCTTCTCAGCCCTTAAGCATTTTTCAGGGGCCTGCCCTTGGTTGCAAGGTAATATTGCAAGATATATAGGGTAAAATTATGAAGTCAGAACATGACTGCACATATTAAGCAAAACTGTGAGAAACAGAATAGAAATAAAAGACTGAAATAATATCCCACGATTACAAAACAAATGAGACGAAGGAATCCCCCCAAATATTTACTCGGTCTTATCGCAATGCACCATGATTGGCAAAATTCATGTCCCCCCCTCCCTCCCCCTTACGATTTCCCTCACTTAGGAGTCTGTGTCTGAGCCAAAGTAGCAGCTGGATTTTGCCTGTGAAACAGCTATATTCTCGGTTTATGCGCCGGCTATTTCCACTTGTATTTCATGTTACAAATGTCATACATAACAGGAAATACCACAATAACATGCCAAAACCTTCACTCCACTTTGCTTTACGCCACTATTATGTGAAGACATCGCTGCACTTTTCTGCCCAACTGTATTAAGGTTGACCATCACTCAATATGTGTGTCATACCATGACATGAGTGTTATTCAAACAACCTAACCCGATTTCTGTTTCAGGTGTTGTGGAGGCTGAGGGATTTATGGAGTTCCTCTGTAGGCCTGTTGGGGGAGCCGAATGTCTGAACTTATCAATCAAACATAAGTTATGAGGGGCCTTCCAGCATCTGCTTTGACTGTGACCATGACGACTTTATGCAGCATCAGTGATGTGTTCCAGGGTGCTGCCTTATGCATCATCTCAGAGTGATGTCCTCCTCTACACACTGATGTCAAAGGCTATGTTTATCAAGAAGAAGCCCAAGGAGAGGAGAAGGAAGTTATCATCGCCACCTTCATCTCATTTGTTGTTGATTGCTGTCACCTCCTCCCCTTCTTCTTCCGAAGCTAGCAAGCGGTGGAAGAGGAAGGTTGCCTTGTTTTTCTGCGGGAAGCCTCATAGAGCTCCTAGCAGCCAGCCCTCTTTATGCAGAGGACTGACGGTGGTCTCGTTAGCTAGAGTACTGCTGCGCCTGTTGCCTAGTGCATGGGTACAGCTGCTACCTGCAATTCTTTGGAACCCCAGTATACAAGTACAGCCCCTGGCAGTCCGCCAACCAAGGCTCCTGGTGCCAGCCCTTGTAACCCAACCACCCGGGCCACTGGTAACAGGCCTGGTCTCATGCTAGCATTCTTTCAGTTCTAATCACAAATTGATTTAATTCCTCTACAATTTTCTGTTCTGAATACGTGAACAGGTAGGATGCAGGGTTTTTGGAGTGATTCCAAAAACCATGTACTGAACAGTCTACTGTAACTCCTTCAAGATGCAGTAATGCTTTTAATTTTTCACATTCTTTTGGTGAGCACAGTATCTCAGGCTCTTGGTTACAACACTTCACATGTTAAAAATGCCACAATTAGAATTTTCCAGACTAAAGGTCAAACACTTAAAGGTTTCAAATATCCCTGATCTTATTTCACATACATTTTTGGTGACTTTCCCCTTCCTCCGTGCTGGACCATAGGGTTCCAGTGTAATTGCACTACATTTCCGTGCCAGAGGAGGGTGCAGAAGTCATCATCTTTGCCAAAGGGATATGGAAGGTTCCATGACTACTACTTTGTTACTAATTATATAAAGAATGAATCGAGAGAAAAAATAAATGAACCTGAATATCTTAAAAAGACATATTCAGCCTTTCATTGAGTTTGTTCTTCTGCCAATGGCACCAGCAAGAGCTGACTCCCAAATGTCCATTCCTTACCCTACCCTACTGAGAAGGGCATCAACACAATTAGGGTGGTTCAAATGGTAGCCAAACCCGCATATTTTGGGACTGAAAGTATTACAAGAATACAATCATTTTCACCCTGATCATAGTAACAGGCAAACAACAAAATGCTGAGAGTCCTAGCCATATTTATTTGGGGGGTGGGGGGAGATTGTACAGTCACATGACCGTCACATGCAAATAAGGCGTCATTGATGTGTGTTGATTCCCAGAAATGACAGCTCAGCTACTGCACAGACCAGCAGCAACAGGGCCATGATCACAAAAGAACAGACCACATTTCACAAGTAACTGACATATTTTCATTCATAAAAAATCTTTATAACTATGGTTAAGTCTGACAATTTTCCATACTAGTACATACTAATACTACAATGTATCATGAGAATGGCCCCGAGGCCTGCTGCAGTTTTAAGTGTTAATAAGTGTTATAATGTTATTTACTATGTTATCAACAAGTTCTGAAACCTTGTATGCAGAGGACTCGACTGAATTTGATCTGCTGAAACACTTAAAGAAAGTATTCTTCAATTTTTACCATTATCATTTTTACCCTAAATGATACTTCAAATTCATACTATATTATAGCTTAAGAAGTAGTAAACCTAGCTAGTCTACCAGGGTTGGTCAGCAAATAACCAAGGGTAGCCTACCATAGACTAACCTTAGCTTAGCTAAGGTAGCCTAACTTGGTAAGTTAGGTAAACATTCAGGATTTCTTATTTTTCTATCTGTCCCTCTCCACACACTATGAAATACAGCTCGTGTGTTGCCTAGCTATGAAAGTCTAAGTTATTCTTACAGGCTAGCCGAACTTGGACTGTATAGTGTAAATAAGTTATGTTGAATTACAGGTCTGTATGACTGTGACATGTTACATAGCATTATACACATATGTACCTCCTGGTAATAATTGCACTTGAAGATGTACAAATAGCTTCCATGACCTGGTTCAAATGCTTTGATCTGTTTCTGTTTACTCTCCCCTAAATCACAACTGTATGAATGTGAATTAATGCAGATTGTAATTACTTCTATAATGTAATTAACCCTTAAACGCCGACTGGACGTATTTTATGTCGACATTTTTCGTCTCTCGGGTGCCGACTGGACGTATTTTACGTCGACATACAAAAGTTGTTTTAAAAATTCGCGGAAAAATACTTTTAGGCCTACCAGCCGAAAACTCGAATCACGCGCCTTGGGGGATGCTGGAAGTTTACGGATAAAGGTGTTGTTTTGTTTACAATCGTTACGCAGGTGCGCAAGCACGAATTTCTTTCTTGCCACACTAAAAAGTATCTGTGACACATCTCGGAAATTATTTCGTCACTTTGACATAATTTTTGTACCATTTTAGATTAGCCTTTACATGGAGTATTATATATGAAAATGTGTGCATTTTTATGTAGAATACAACAAAAAATACTCATGATGGTAGCTTTTATCAGTTTTGAGATATTTTCATATAAATAACGATAATTGCCAAAATTTCAACCTTCGGTCAACTTTGACTACCGAAATGGTCGAATAACGCAATTGTAAGCTAAAACTCTTATATTTTAGTAATATTCAATCATTTACCTTAATTTTGCAACTAATTGGAAGTCTCTAGCACAATATTTCGATTTATGGTGAATTTATGAAAAAAATTTTCCTTACGTCCGCGCGGTAACTCTTCCGAAAAAAATCCTACATGCGATGGTGGTAATGTTTGCACCATTTTAAAATTAGCCGTTACATAAAGTTTTATATATGGAAATGTGTGCAATTTCATGCACAATACAACTAAAAACAACCCATGGTTGTAGCTTTTATCAATTTTGAAATATTTTCATATAAAAAATGATGTGACAAATTTTCAACCTTCGGTCAACTTTGACTCTACCGAAATGGTCAAAAAACGCAATTGTAAGCTAAAACGCTTATATTCTAGTAATATTCAATCATTTACCTTCATTTTGCAACAAATTGGAAGTCTCTAGCACAATATTTCGATTTATGGTGAATTTATGAAAAAAATAACATTTTCTTTACGTCCGCGCGGTAACTCTTCCGAAAAAATCATACGTGCGATTGTGGTAATGTTTGCACCATTTTAAATTAGCCGTTACATAAAGTTTTATATATGAAAATGTGCGCAATTTCATGTAGAATACAACTAAAAATAATTGAAGGTTGTAGCTTTCCTCATTTTTGAAATATTTGCATATAAATCACGATAAATAGAAAAAAAACCACGTTTGGTCAACTTTGACTACCGAAATGGTCGAAAAACGCAATTGTAAGCTAAAACTCTTACAGTTTAGTAATATTCAGTCATTTATCTTCATCTTGAAACAAATTCGAAGTCTCTAGCACAATATTTAGATTTATGGTGAATTTAAAAAAAAAACTTTCCTTCCCTCCGCGTGCGGATTCTCCTCCACAAATCTCCGAAATGCGTACGTCCCATTCTCGGAATATTTGCTCCATTTCATATTAGGCATTTCATAGAGTTTTATATATGAAAATGTGCGCAATTTTATGTAGAATAAAACGAAAAATATTTGAAGGTTGTAGCTTTTCTAATTTCTGAAATAATTGCATATAAAAATATATATAAAAAAATTTGACATTCGATCAACGTTAACTCGTCAGATATGGTCGAAAACTGCAATTGTAAGCTAATACTCTTACAGTATAGTAATATTCAATCATTTGTCTTCATTTTGAAAGAAATTGGAAGTCTCTAGGACAATATTTAGATTTATGGTGAATTTTTGAAAAAAATATTTGTTTACGTCCACGCGTTACGAATTCATGCATTATTTTGTGATAATATTTTCTCTGTGTTGCTTTTATTGTTTTACAATGTGTTATATACCAAAATTATCGCAACTTAGTGTACATTACAACGAAAAACAATGTAACTTGTTACCTTTAACCGTTTTGCGCACAGCGCGATTTGAATACAATTATATAGGAAATTTCGTTTTTGCGCTATCATATATCGCATTATTTATATATGATAATGATAATTTTTTTCATTTCTGATGGTTGCATACTAAACTTCAGCCAATGACAAAAAAAGGAGTCAAAAATGAACTCTTAATCTTGAAAACTAAGCGCGCTGTGATTTTTTGAAAAAAAATATTTTTGACGCTTCCGCGCTCACTCCGAAACACCTCCGGCACACGGGAGACAATTTTTATTTTACTGCTTCGGCGTTTAAGGGTTAAATAACTAGTTTCTCTCATAAGATCTATGAGTATCCCTGTAGGTTCAAATATGCCTTTAAAATGTCTGCAGGAAGCTTGTTAACCCTTTACTGCCGACTGGACGTATTTTACGTCGATATTTTTTGTCTCGTGTGCCGACTGGACGTATTTTACGTCGACATACAAAAGTTTTTTAAAAATTTGCGAAAAAATACTTTTAGGCCTACCAGCCGAAAACTCTTGAATCACGCGCCTTGGGGGATGCTGGGAGTTCACGCATCAAGATGTTGTTTTGTTTACAATCGTTACGCAGGCGCGCAAGCGCGAATTTCTTTCGTACCGCACTAAAAAGTATATGTGACACATCTCGGAAATTATTTTGTCACTTTGACATAATTTTTGTACCATTTTAAATTAGCCTTTACATGGAGTATTATATATGAAAATGTGCGCATTTTTATGTAGAATACAACAGAAAAATACTCATGATTGTAGCTTTTATCAGTTTTGAAATATTTTCATATAAATAACGATAAGTGCCAAAATTTCAACCTTCGGTCAACTTTGACTCTACCGAAATGGTCGAAAAACGCAATTGTAAGCTAAAACTTTTATATTTTAGTAATATTCAATCATTTACCTTCATTTTGCAACTAATTGGAAGTCTCTAGCACAATATTTCGATTTATGGTGAATTTATGAAAAAACTTTTTCCTTACGTCCGCGCGGTAACTCTTCCGAAAAAAATCATACATGCGATTGTGGTAATGTTTGCACCATTTTAAAATTAGCCGTTATATAAAGTTTTATATATGGAAATGTGCGCAATTTCATGCACAATACAACTAAAAACAACCCATGGTTGTAGCTTTTATCAGTTTTGAAATATTTTCATATAAAAAATGATAAGCGACAAATTTTCAACCTTCGGTCAACTTTGACTCTACCAAAATGGTCAAAAAACGCAATTGTAAGCTAAAACGCTTATATTCTAGTAATATTCAATCATTTACCTTCATTTTGCAACAAATTGGAAGTCTCTAGAACAATATTTCGATTTATGGTGAATTTATGAAAAAACATTTTCTTTACGTCCGCGCGGTAACTCTTCCGAAAAATTCATACGTGCAATTGTGGTAATGTTTGCACCATTTTAAATTAGCCTTTACATAAAGTTTTATATATGAAAATGTGCGCAATTTCATTTAAAAAACAACAAAACATAATTGAAGGTTGTAGCGTTTCTCATTTTTGAAATATAAATCACAATAAATAGAAAAAAACCAAGTTCGGTCAACTTTGACTCTACCGAAATGGTCAAAAAACGCAGTTGTAAGCTAAAACTCTTACAGTCTAGTAATATTCAATCATTTATCTTCATCTTGAAACAAATTCGAAGTCTCTAGCACAATATTTAAATTTATGGTGAATTAAAAAAAAAAACTTTCCTTCCCTCCGTGCGCGGATTCTCCGCCACATATCTCCGAAATGCGTACGTCCCATTCTCGGAATATTTGCTCCGTTTCATATTAGGCATTTCATAGAGTTTATATATGAAAATGTGCGCAATTTTATGTAGAATAAAACGAAAAATATTTGAAGGTTGTAGCTTTTCTTATTTCTGAAATAATTGCATATAAAAAATATATATATATATATAATAAATTTGACATTCGGTCAAATTTAACTCGTCAGATATGGTCGAAAACTGCAATTGTAAGCTAATACTCTTACAGTATAGTAATATTCAATCATTTGTCTTCATTTTGAAAGAAATTGGAAGTCTCTAGGACAATATTTAGATTTATGGTGAATTTTTAAAAAAAATATTTGATTATGTCCGCGCGTTACGAATTCATGCATTATTTTGTGATAATATTTTCTCTGTTTTGCTTTTATCGTTTTAAAATGTATTATATACCAAAATGATTGCAACTTAGTGTACATTACAACGAAAAAAAAGTAACTTGTTACCTTTAACCGTTTTGCGCACAGCGCGATTTGAATACAATTATATACGAAATTTCGTTTTTGTGCTATCATATATCGCATTATTTATATATGATAATGATAATGTTTTTCATTTCTGATGGTTGCATACTAAACTTCAGCCAATGAAAAAATAAGGAGCCAAAAATGAACTCTTAATCTTGAAAACTAAGCGCGCTGTGATTTTTTGAAAAAAATATTTTTTCTGCTTCCGCACTCACTCCGAAACACCTCCGGCACACGGGAGACAATTTTTATTTTACTGCTTCGGCGTTTAAGGGTTAATAAGATGTGACTTGTGGGGTTCAGGACTGATTTTTGTCAATTTTGTGTAAGATTTTTGACAAAAACATGAACCTTACTTGGGTTAGAAACGGCAAAAGGGATGAAGACCAAAAATGATGGATCACGCATAAGCAGCAAGACTATTAAATATTGGCTCTTAGGTATTAGGCTATTAAACCTAGGCTTTTAACCCTCTTACGCCGAAGCCCTAAAAATCAAAACCTCTCCTGTATGCCGGCGCCGGTTTGGAGTGAGCGCGGAACCGGAAAAAATAATTTTTTCAAAAAATCACAGCGCGCTTAGTTTTGAAGATTAAGAGTTCATTTTTGGCTCATTTTTTTTTCATTGCCTGAAGTTTAGTATGCAATCATCAGAAATGAAAAGTAATATCATTATCATATGTAAATAATGCGATATATGATAGCGAAAAAAAAAAAATTCATAGATAATTGTATTCAAATCACGCTGTGCAAAAAACGGTCAAAGCTAACGAGTTACTTTTTTTTTCGTTGTATTGTACACTAAATTGCGATCCTTTTGATATATAATACATAGTAAAACAATAAAAGCAACACCGGAAAAATATTATCACAAAATGATGTACGAATTCGTAACGCGCAGACGTAAAAAAATGTTATTTTCAAAAATTCACCGTAATTCTAAATAATGTTCTAGAGACTTCCAATTTGTTTCAAAATTAAGAAAAATGATTGAATATTACGATACTGTAAGAGTTTTAGATTAGAATTGCAGATTTCGACCATTTCGGACGAGTTAAATTTGACCGAATGTCGAAATTTTAATATATATATTTTTTTATATGCACATATTTCGAAGATGGAAAAAGCTACAACCTTCAATTATTTTTTATTGTATTCTTCATGAATTTGCGCACATTTTGATATATGAAACTCTATAAAAAGGCTAATATGAAAAGGAGCAAATATTAGGATAATGCGATGTACGTATTTCGGAGACTTGCGGCCGCGAATCGGCGCGCGGAGTGAAGTAAGGTGTATATTTTTCAAAAATTCACCATAAAATCACAATATTGTTTTAGAGACTTCAAATTTGTTTCAAAATGAAGAAAAATGACGGAATATTACTAGGCCGTAAGAGTTTTAGCTTACAATTGCGTTTTTCAACTATTTTGGTAGAGTCAAATTTGACCGAACGTGGTTTTTTTTCTATTTATCGTGATTTATATGCAAATATTTCGAAAAAAAGAGAAAAGCTACAACCTTCAATCATTTTTAGTTGTATTCTAGATGAAATTGCGCACATTTTCATATATAAAACTTTATGTAACAGGTAATTTTAAATGGTGCAAACATTTCGACAATCGCACAAAAAAATTCTGATTTTTTCGGAAGAGTTACCGCGCGAACGTAATGTTTTTTTTTCATAAATTCACCATAAATCAAAATATTGTGCTAGAGACTTCCAAGTCGTTGCAAAATGAAGGTAAATGATTGAATATTACTAGAATATAAGAGTTTTAGCTTACAATTGCGTTTTTCGACCATTTCGGTAAAGTCAAAGTTGACCGAAAGTTGAAATTTTTGCACTTAACGTTATTTATATGAAAATATTTCAAAACTGATAAAAGCTACAACCATGGGTTGTTTTTTGTTGTATTGTGCATGAAATTGCGCACATTTCCATATATAAAACTTTATGTAACGGCAAATTTAAAAGGGTGAAATATTGTGCTAGAGACGTCCAATTTGTTTCAAAATGAAGACAAATGATTGAATATTACTATAATATAAGAATTTTAGCTTACAATTGCGTTTCTCGACCATTTCTCGTAGAGTCAAAGTTGACCGAAGGTGAAATTTTTGCACTTATCGTTATTTATATGAAAATATTTCAAAACTGATAAAAGCTACAATCATGAGTATTTTTTTGTTGTATTCTACATAAAATTGCGCACATTTTCATATATAATACTTCATGTAAAGGATAATTTAAAATGGTGCAAAAATTATGTCAAAGTGACGAAATAATTTCCGAGATGTGTCACTGATACTTTTTAGTGCGATAAGAAAGAAATTCGCGCTTGCGCGCCTGCGTAGCGATTGTAAACAAAACAACGCCTTGATCCGTGAACTCCCAGCATCCCCCAAGGCGCGTGATACAAAAGTTTTCGGCTGGTAGGCCTATAAGTATTTTTCCGCGAATTTTTAAAAAAACTTTTTTGAGCCGACGTATAATACGTCCAATCGGCATACGGGAGACATTTTGACTCGACGTTTAATACGTCCAATCGGCGTAAGAGGGTTAATAATATTATTATGCCTATGGTTGAAGCTTACATGGGATGACAGCATTGAAGATGACAATTATTTTAGCATACTGTTGTATTTTACTGCCTGTCAGTTTGACCCATGAATAAAGAGTGATATTAAAGTTCTGCCTCTAGAGAGTAAAACTGTAAATTTATGGTGGAAAGAAAGGCACATAACGTTGGCAAACTAGTCAACTTTATTGTTCAAGTGTATAAAAACTATAGCAGGTAGAATGTGTATTTTGATGTGTACATATAGTACACATTATCCATGGTAAATACTGCAGAGGTCATTTACCAATCTTTAAAGACTGCTGAGAAAATTGGCTGTCAATGTAGCATGATAATAATCTTGTAACTTCACCATATCTGCATCTTTATGGCTTAACTGTAGAAAAAATATACCAGCAAAATTGAACATTTTTATTTCTGCATACGGTACATATTGTATTTTGTAGAAGGTGCATAAATCATTTGACAGTCTTGAAGGACAGCCTAGAAAACACGTTTTAAAGAGAACAGGATTTCACAGATTGCGAGTCTAGTAAGTTTGGTTCCGTTATTTTGGAGCTCGGTCTTTTAGCGATGAGCTCTTTTGGTGTGTAACCAGAATAAAACAAAAAGTCAAAATTTCTGTGGGAAAAAGTGGTGAATGTCAGCCATTGCCTCGCGTCAGTGGTCTCCCAACTTAATTATCTTCGTTCTAATTCATTAATAGCTGAAGTTCATCTGGTAAGTATTCCGACAAGGCATTGATGTAAACATCCATGTGGGAAACTGATACAAAAGATAAAGTAACTATCATTTTATTTTTTATGGCGAAGTCGGGATCATTATTATACGAATGTTAGAGCCCAAGGTGTATCAGATGCTTATGAGTATTATGTGCAAAATGAAAGAAACAGCCTTTCAGCTCCACTACAGGAATATATTCTTCCATTGCAGAAAAAGCTGCAGTGTTCATAATCACAATAAATGTATTTTGGCTGAAAGTCTGAAGACAGATCAGTTATCATCTGAAACATTCTAACGTATGTTGCCCAATGCTTATTAGGTAATAAAACATACAATATAGTAATAACTCCTCCATGCCTTCTTGCCATAATAACATAAACCTGAGAAAATAACCAAGGAGACAGCTTAAATGTTCCATCCACAAACATCAGATTCACATAAAATATTTACTCAGGTTTTTCTAACAAGAATTAAAATTTTCTTATCTTCCTGACCACTGTCGCCAATTAAAAAGCCTTCAGGTTGACCACCGTTCATCATATAAAATTTGTACTTGTCAGGGATTACTAGCACTCTTGAACTAAGAGGATTTGGAGGAACCAAATATAATTGATTTTGTTTTCTTCATACAATTTTTTTCATGGTATCTGGAGTTGGTAATGATGCAAGAGCAGCTTTCCGTGCAAACATTTATAACTGATGAGGGCACTTCATACGTTTCCTCACCTTTATGTTTTGTACTAGCTTTGATTTTAGCAACTTCCACACTTACTGATGAAGAACCATGAGAATGTCCATTCACTTCTTTTAACTCATGGTTTTTGGTGTGATTGCGACCTTTAAACCTGTTCTTTAATTCATAGATCGAAAACTTCAGAAAGGTTCGTTTTTGCTACATTTATCAAACATATGTATAACTCTCGTGTGCAAATTTTGGCTTTCTCTCTTCCCTCTAATGTTTTCCTCCATTTTTGGTATGGGCTGTACAAAACAATAGAAAGAAAATTGTATTACAATTTTCCATGAAGAGATAACAAGTTTGATTATCATAATTATTAAATGAGAAAATTATTACAAAATAAGACTGTAACCTATAGATAGTCATTAGAGCTTTGACTATCAACTTTCGACTTTTTGCTTTTGTATTTCAGTTTTCCAGTATAGGCAGTCCCTGACTCCCTGGTTATCAGCGATCCGGTCTTATCGGGCTTGTCTAGCACCAAAATTCGTTGATTTCCGGTTATCGATGCCGATAATAGAGTATTGGCATCAATAAATACACATTACAGGGTACTATTAACTGGTTATCAGCACCGATGCGCACAAAATATCACTGATTTTCGGTTATCGGTGATTTTTACTTATCATCAAGCCATTCAAACGGAACCCCCGATAACCAGGGCTGCCTTATAAAGAGACAGCAGGTTTGATTATCATAGGTGTTCAATGAGAAAGGTATTAGGAAACGAGACTAATCTATGGATGGTCGTTAAATCTTTGACTATCAACAGTTCCTGTTCCACTAGATTGCATGAGTTGAGTTGTTGTGTACATAAGGCTCTAGGCAGTGCACGTCACAGACCGGTTTGCTATCATAGGCTGTCCAATCTCTCCCTCTATATCTATGTTCTTACCCCCAAAACCAGACCACCCCTGGAAACCATGGCTAGTTCTGCATGATAGTTCCACCCATGAGGTATCAGTGTGGATAAAACCATGGATATCCCTCAGGCCCAAACATTATTTGGATGTTATTGATTGTACTACAGTTCCCACTATTAGCTTCAGATATAAACCCCAGTCCCAGCTATTGTAATTTTTCCCATTTATCAGGTCAAATAAATTTTACCAAAAATGAAAATTTCTACAAGACAGTCCAAATTCAAATTAATAAGCAACATTATATATAGGACTCATGGAATTGAACCCGGGAACAAATTCCAGTGGTTCAAGACCCCTTCATCTCATCAAGGTGGTCCAAAGTCGATGGGATAATATGGAGACAATAACAAAACAGAGTTAATCAATTTGGTAGCAAATAAGACCGATTTACACCTACCAAGGATCTCACTGATCTCCTATTTTTTTCTAAGTTTGTTGTCTCGAATATTCATAGTAAAACAGCTATTTAAAGAAGTATTTTCTCTCCTAATAGGGCTCTAGATCACGACAGAAGACTGTAATCGTTTATAGCTCCTCTCTACAAGATGTTGAAAGAATTCTTCATTCAATGGCTGATAAAAAATAAGTAAGTTTTTAAAAAGATTTTTTAATAAATTGTGTGAATATATGCTGGTCATTTTATGTTACAGTATTTCTGTCTAAACTCCCTTCTAGTTTGTATACTTTTTTCTTTTGTATCATGGTTTGCATTGTAGGTGTAGTACAATGTCATGAATACTGAATCGAGCATCTTCTCATAAGACTTCCTTGACAAGAATGATATCTAGTAGTGATGAAGGTGTTTGAAAATGCATGGAGTATGTAAATTCAACTTTAAATTTGATTGTGTTGTAATAAATGGGAAATTGCTTCATTCCAAAGATTGGATTATATTTAAAAGCTCATTTTGGAATGTATGGTAGAACTGTCAGTCATCGAGTTTTATTTTGACTTGAATGGTTTTAATAAAATATCATAATGACAATATATTGGCATGATGATATATAGCAGTCAGGAATGTTTTAGGAACCTGAGGTGGGATGTATCTTGGAATAGGAGTCAACAGATCATCTTTCTTGCAGGCCATTAGGATTAGGTTGGAGGGTGATTTTATTCTTTAATAGCCTTTGTCTTAGCAAGTGTGATAAGCTTATGGTTTTGTATCTGAATTACAATATATTGATGTTATTCTTTCAGAGTCAGATCTTGAGGTTGTTGACCTTTACAGAAAATGATAAGTAGTTATTTCTCTTTGATTAACCCTTTCCCTGCAAGCCTGTTATCACCACTAGTTGTGAGATCAGTATCCTGCTAATTGTGTAAGTGACCAGTTTTCTCCCTTCAGTATTTATACTTCAAGTTTGTTATTTTCTTTATTGTTATAATATTACATTGCACTGTTATGCTAGTATAATATTTTATTATAGTAGCGTGATAAAATATGCAAATGATATGTGGGCCATTATTCAAATACTGAATTATGCAGCTTTTATTAGTACATTAGTGCCTCAGGTTACGAAATTAATCTGTTCCAAAGCGGCCTTCGTAACCTGATTTTTTCGTATCTAAAACTACGTTGTACATGTAAATTGCCTAATTCATTCCAAGCCATACAAAAACACAGCAGTAAATTTTATAATAATGCTAAATTGACCAATAAACAATGAAATACAACAATTTGGACCATTCAGTATTTAAACTAACCATTACTGTACCTGTAAATAAAGTGTATTAGTGTACAGGGTATAAGAAATACTGTGTACATGTACATACGTATGTAGTAAAATGTGGAACCTTACCTTCGAGTGAGGTGATGTTCGAAAGTGGCGACAGAGGGGGAGGACAAACAGCAAACATGAACACTTAACTTTACGAAACATTAAAAAATGGCAGAAAACATAAACACTAAACTTTACAAAAGACATTAACAAATGGCAGAAAACATTAACACTTCTTGATTATCTCCATCTTCGTCTCCATAGAAAACATCCTCATCTTTCCGCGAACTTCAGCAACATTCTTGGGAGCCATGGCTAATAACGTAAGTCATTAGGTTCACACACAACACCATAAAGTAACTTATAGTACAACGAAAGTGAAATCACTAACACGAATTTATGTTATCAAACTAAATACAGTATATGTGAACGAACGAATTGCAGGCGTTTACGATAATGCTGCCGCAAAAAATTGGTCAAGGAACACCTTTACATAGAGGCAGGATGGGACAGATGCTGACCAATAGGAGAGCAGGATCTTACGGCGGGACTAGCATCAGGAACCAATGGGAGAGCGGGAGGATGGTGGCGAGTCTACTGAGTTGGCGGCGCACCAGTTTTAAAATTGTTCTCGGTGGCCCAGGCGAATCTCGGACTTTACCCTTTTGCAACCTGAGATATTTTCGTACACAGAAGCAAAAAAATCTTCGCCTTTGCTTTCGTAACCTGAATTTTTCGTACATAGGGACTTTCGTATGTAGAGATTCCCCTTGAAGCATGGAGTAAAGTAATGCCATTTTTGTTATTTCCTTTTAAGATATTTATTGCAAAACTGGAATGCTTGCTCCAGGCTAAAAATTTCATTGGTGAGACCTTTAAAAAAGCATCAAACAAAGACTTAGTATTCTGTAAGAAATTTGAATTTGTTTACTCCAATAAAAGTTTAATAGCACTAATTTTCACAAACTGAATCTTCAATGGTCTTCCATTTGCAGATTTTATCAAGTTTTCTTTGCTTATTCACACCTTTAATGGTTCATAAATCTACTTCCTCTTCTGCCATTTCTTCTGATTCACGACGATCTCTGATAAAACCATAAGTCAAAAAATGTCTAAGGTAGATTTGTCTATAATTGTTGTATGATAAATATCACTGTATTCGTTGCTTCGCTGTCAGAAGAACTATGTGATAGTTCAGGTCTACTACTAGCATTGTCATTTTCAAATAGAAGCGTCAGTACTACTTCATCACCGAGAGACAACCCCCCTTTCTTCATGGCATTTTGATGGTTACTGAAGGCCCAGGCCTTTACCTGACATTATCCAGTAAGATTGAGATCAAATGTTACCATTTGTTGCGGGAATATAGACAAAATCTCCTTACAGTGACAAGAGAAATGCATTATCTATCACGGACTGCCTAACTAGAACCAACAGCAGTATATTACTGAAGAGATCAGTCCCACACAGCGAAAGGGTCCATTTATGTCTAGCTATGATGATAGTTCAAGGGTTCAGAATAGTTCTAGAATCCCTGAGCCTTTTGAATTACTGGCATGTATTTTGTCAGCATGAACAGGAATAATGTCAGTCTTAGTAGATATGACTGTTGATACTAAAATGAGAATATAATCTGTAATTGGTTTAAGACTGATAATGACTCCCTGATTATTATTCCATAAAATTGTAGAAAGCATAGTTACCAGAAGGGGTTTTGGAACTTTTAGCTGTAGCAATTGAATCAACTTCACACAATAACGAACATTCTGCATTTTGTATACCACGTTGAAGGTACTGTACACAATCTGAAGGTCAATTTCCTGTCCTGTGGATGTGATCTACATATTAAATGTGCATCTTATACAAATTGCTCTTAATTGCTCTGGGTTTGCTGAAGTATTCAAAGGAAACTCTATATAAAGAAAATGAGTAGGTCAGGTGTTGCTGAAGTAGAGAGAATGAAGAGAAATTGGAAAATTGTCAACATTTATTATTCCTAATTGGTTGTTTTGAGGCTTCCAAAAGTATTTCAGCTGCATGACTTCAACTCCCAGAAAGACCATGTATACCTTTCCCAAATGGCTATCATTACCAAAAGTTTGAACACCTCATCACCCCATGTCACAAAGAAAAGAAGTTTAACTAGAGGTTTGTTCAGTTGTAGTATTAAAGGACATATCTTGTGGAATGCAGTACTCCCCCTACTCTTTTGTGGGGAGGGATAGGTCCCAGAACCTACAGCTGAAATGCAAAATCCGTGGAAATTCAAAATTCCCTCTAAAAATGATTATCTGTAACTGCTTGTAACTGCCAAGTACTCTGTACCCATGAAACTAAAATGCTAATAACTGCCTAATTTAATAACCCAGACAAAAATATACTGTACTATCATACACATTGAGGTAATTTAAAATTTAAAACACAAATACACCCCAAACCATCATTCCAAAACACTCAAAAAGTCTTCTAACACTACCCATCTACAACTGTTTCCCTTAAGTAAATACACCCATAAAATGCTTATAACTACCTATTTTAACAGTTCGTTTCCAAACTTAACAGTTCAAACAAAAATATACCTCAAACTATCATCCCAAAACACCCCAGTATCATTTCAAATTCATCTCACAATATTACGTATCTGCCTACAACTGTTACTCTTAAGTATCCCCTTTAATTCAAACGCGCATTTTCTTTTGCCTAAATCTGGGAAAATGGAGGAAAAGGTCTTGTAGGAGACACACACTGGAAGTTGATGGTTCTTACAAGTGGCAACAGGTCCACTTCCAGATATGGAAACATGTTGCTAATTAATTGAAAGAAGTGATTGTCTAACATTCACTCGGTCGAGACTGTTGTATCCCCTGATAAAGGGTCTGCTATTACAATGAAAGACCTCGTGAGGTGAATTACAGAAAAGTGTCATTTGATAGAGGATCTCTTATGTAAGAGATAGGAAGACAACCTTTCGTTCCAGCAAGTTGATATGACACTTCCTCAAAGTAGGTGACCACCTTCCTGCTACCTGACAATCCTCCCAGTGGTCTCCCCAACCTGTCAAGGAGGTATCTCTTGTGTATTATCACTTGTACAGACGGAGGAGTCAGAGCACCCTATTTTGCCAAAACCCCCTTCCAGGTCGGTCCACTGCTGGAGTTTTTCCCCAACTTTTGATTCCTTTGATGAAGTCAATCATGAATCTTTTTTCTTGCATGCTTAAATTTTTTAGTTGATATCTGAGGAGTGGTGTACCACTAATGCAAACTATAACAAGCCCATTATATGCTCTACCTGACATCTTGAAATCCTGGGCTGTGCCAGGAACCTTTCGAGTTCCTTCCTTATTCTGTTTTGAGTATTCATAGGGAAAGACAACTGACTGTGAAGAGCATCCCAACAAGCCCCAGCCACTGAAAATATCTGCTGGGTGTAAGGTGGGATTTGTTTCAATATATTTGAAAGCCTTTTGCTTGGAGGCTGTCGACTACTTCTCTTAGGCTTTGTAAGCACTCTTCTCTGGTAGGCCCCCAGACTAGCCAATCGTCTACGTAGATTACCAGTTGAATCCTTCTTCTCTGATTTCCCAGGCAGCTACTCTTGTTAATTTTGTAAAGATTTTTGGGGCAATTTTTAACCAAAACGGGCATGGCCTTGAATTTGTATGTTACCTTTCCTTATCCAGAACCCTAAGAAAGGATGGAAGGGAACAGCATTTGTGATATGTCTATACAGTGGAACCTCGACATACGAAAGTCCCTACTTATGAAAAATCCAAGTTACAAAAGCAAAGATGAAGATTGCTTCTGCAAATGAAAATAATTCAGGTTACGAAAGGGTATACTGTATAGTCCGAGATTCGCCCAGACCACCAACAACAATTTTAAAACAACAATTTTAAAACTCGCGCGCCGCCAACTGAGTAGACTCCCAACATCCTCCCACTCTCCCATTGGTACCAGATGCTAGTCACCGCTGTAAGATCCTGCTCTCCAATTGGTCAGCATCTCCCCATTGTGCGTCTACGTAAAGGCGTCCTTCGGCCACTTCGTCGCACCAGCGTTATCGTACGCATGCGGAATTCGTTCGTTCACATACATATGCATATTTCGTTTGTTAACGTAAATTCGTGTTAGTGATTTCGCTTTCTACTTGTATGTATACTTTATCGTGTTGTGTGTGAACTTAACTTAGTTATAGCCATGGGTCCCAAGAATGTTGCTGAAGTTCACAGAAAGAAGAGGATGCTTTTTTTGGAGACAAAGATGGAGATCATTAAAAAGTATGAAGCTGGCATGCAGTTGTGTGATCGCTAAGGAATACGGCCGAAATCCGTCGACGATAGGCACCATCCTTAAGCAGAAGGAAGCCATCAAAACAGCTACACCTTCCAATGGCGTGACTATTTTGTCCAACAAGAGGAGCCACATACATGATGAGGTGGAGAGGCTGCTTCTTGTATGGATAAAAGACAAAGAATTTGCTGGCGATATGATAACTGAGACGGCAATCTGCCACAAGGCCAGCGCTATTTTCGGTGATCCGGTTGCCCAGGCCGAAGACGACGGAGGAGAAGGGACATCAACGACAACCCCAGACTTCAAGGCTTCTCGTGGGTGGTTTGATAAATTTTGTAAACGGACTGGCATCCATTCAGTGGTGTGGCATGGGGAGGCTGCCAGCTCGGACACGAAAGCAGCCAAAGCCCTTATTAACCCTCTTATGCCGATGGGGTATAATAAAAATTGTCTCCCATATGCCGGGGGGGTTTCGGAGTGAGCTCGGAAGTGGAAAAAATATTTTTTTCAAAAAATCACAGCGTGCTTAGTTTTCCAGATTAAGAGTTCATTTTTGGCTCCTTTTTTTTTGTCATTGCCTGAAGTTTACTATGCAACCATCAGAAATAAAAAAAAAAAATCATTATCATATATAAATAATGCGATATATGATAGCGCAAAAACAAAATTTCAAATCGCGCTGTGAGCAAAACGGTTGAAGCTAACGAGTTAATTTTTTTTCATTGTATTGTACACTAAATAGCAATCATTTTGGTATATAACACATTGTAAAACGATCAGAGTAACACAGAAAATATTATCACAAAATGATGCATGAATTCATAACTCGCAGACATAATTTTTTTTTTCCAAAAATTCACCATAAATCTTAATATTGTTCTAGAGACTTCCAATTTGTTTCAAAATGAAGACAAATGATTGAATATTACTATCCTGTAAGAGTTTTAGCTTACAATTACAGTTTTCGACCATTTCGGACGAGTTGAATTTGACCGAATGTCAAAATTTTTATATATATTTTATTTCATATGCAAATATTTCAAAAATGAGAAAAGCTACAACCTTCAATCATTTTTAGTTGTATTCTAGATGAAATTGCGCACATTTTCATATATAAAACTTTATGTAACAGGTAATTTTAAATGGTGCAAACATTTCGACAATCGCACAAAAAAATTCTGATTTTTTCGGAAGAGTTACCGCGCGAACGTAATGTTTTTTTTTCATAAATTCACCATAAATCGAAATATTGTGCTAGAGACTTCCAAGTCGTTGCAAAATGAAGGTAAATGATTGAATATTACTAGAATATAAGAGTTTTAGCTTACAATTGCGTTTTTCGACCATTTCGGTAGAGTCAAAGTTGACCGAAAGTTGAAATTTTTGCACTTAAAGTTATTTATATGAAAATATTTCAAAACTGATAAAAGCTACAACCATGGGTTGTTTTTTGTTGTATTGTGCATGAAATTGCGCACATTTCCATATATAAAACTTTATGTAACGGCAAATTTAAAAGGGTGCAAACATTAGGACAATCGCACGAAAAAATTTATCGGAAGAGTTATCGCACGAACGTAAGGAAAAAGTTTTTTCATAAATTCACCATAAATCGAAATATTGTGCTAGAGACGTCCAATTTGTTGCAAAATGAAGACAAATGATTGAATATTACTATCCTGTAAGAGTTTTAGCTTACAATTGCAGTTTTCGACCATTTCGGACGAGTTAAATTTGACCGAATGTCAAAATTTTTATATATATTTTATTTCATATGCAAATATTTCAAAAATGAGAAAAGCTACAACCTTCAATTATTTTTTTTTGTATTCTACATGAAATTGTGCACATTTTCATATATAAAGATCTATGAAACCCCTAATATGAAAGGGAGCAAATATTAGGAGAATGCGACGTACGCATTTCGGAGATTTGCGCCCGAGAATCGGCGTGCGGAGGGAAGGAAAAAGTTTTTTTTCCAAAATTCACCATAAATCTAAATATTGTGCTAGAGACTTCGAATTTATTTCAGAATGAAGATAAATGACTGAATATTACTAGACTGTAAGAGTTTTTGCTTACAATTGCGTTTTTCAACCATTTCGGTTGAGTCAAAGTTGACCAAACGTAGTTTTTTTCTATTTATCGTGATTTATATGCAATTATTTCGAAAATGAGAAAAGCTACAGCCTTCAAATATTTATTGTTTTATTCTACATGAAATTGTGCACATTTTCATATATAAAACTCTATGAAACGCCTAATATGAAAGGGAGCAAATGTTAGGAGAATGCGACATACACATTTCGGAGATTTGTGGCTGAGAATCGGCGAGCGGAGGGAAGGAAAATGTTTTTTTCAAAAATTTACCATAAATCTAAATATTTTGCTAGAGACTTCATATTTGTTTCAAAATGAAGATAAATGACTGAATATTACTAGACTGTAAGAGTTTTTGCTTACAATTGCGTTTTTTGACCATTTCGGTTGAGTCAAATTTGACCGAACATAGTTTTTTTTATTTATTGTGATTTATATGCAATTATTTCGAAAATGAGAAAAGCTACCACCTTCAAATATTTTATGTTGTATTTTAAATGAAATTGTGCACATTTTCGTATATAAAACTCTATGAAACGCCTAATATGAAAGGGAGCAAATATTAGGAGAATGCAATGTACGCATTTCAAGAGATTTGCGGGGTAGAATCGGCGCGCGGAGGGAAGAAAAAGCTTTTTTTTAAATTCACCGTAAATCTAAATATTGTGCTAGAGACTTCGAATTTGTTTCAAAATGAAGATAAATGACTGAATATTACTAGACTGTAAGAGTTTTCGCTTACAATTGCGTTTTTCGACCATTTCGGTTGAGTCAAAGTTGACCGAACGTAGTTTTTTTTTATTTATCATGATTTATATGCAATTATTTCGAAAATGAGAAAAGCTACAACCTTCAAATATTTATTGTTGTATTTTACATGAAATTGTGCACATTTTCATATATTAAACTCTATGAAACGCCTAATATGAAAGGGAGCAAATATTAGGAGAATGCAACGTACGCATTTCGGAGATTTGCGGCGAAGAATCGGCACGCGGAGGGAAGGAAAATGACTGAATATTACTAGACTGTAAGAGTTTTCGCTTGCAATTGCATTTTTTTACCATTTCAGTTGAGTCAAATTTGACCGAACGTAGTTTTTTTTCTATTTATCGTAATATATATGCAATTATTTCGAAAATGAGAAAAGCTACTACCTTCAAATATTTTTTGTTGTATTGTACATGAAATTGCACACATTTTCATATATAAAACTCTATGAAACGCCTAATATGAAAGGGAGCAAATATTAGGAGAATGCGACGTACGCATTTCGGAGATTTGCGGCTGAGAATCGGCGCGCGAAGGGAAGAAAAAAGTTTTTTCAAAAATTCAACCTAAATCTAAATATTGTGCTAGAGACTTCGAATTTGTTTCAAAATGAAGATAAATGACTGAATATTACTAGACTGTTATGCATTTTGCTTACCAAAAATACCAAATATATATATATATGATATAATAATATATATATTATAGATATATATATTATATATATATATATATATATATATATATATATATATATATATATATATATATATATCTATATAGATATATATATATATAATATATGTTATATATATATATAGTATATATATATATATAGATATAATATATATATATATATATATAATGTATATAATATATGTATATATATATATTATATGTGTGTGTGTGTGTATTTATTTATTACATTTTTTGATTCTGGTACGAATACATAAATAAAAGGAATGCAGGTGAAACTTTTCTTTTTACATAAAATGAAATACCATATATCATACATCAATAGATACAGATATATAAAAACTTGTAATAAATATAAAAATAAATACAAAATAAATGCAGAATACTCACTCGTAATCCTGACTCTTCGTATTATTCTTGTTTTCTCCCTACTCCATTGAAGAGTCTTGCATTTTTTTCCTCTCGACATGACGAGGTACAGGTGGAGGAGGGAGACGCGCCCCCTTACTGCTGATGGGACACGCAGTCCCGTGCGCCCTCCGCTGTCGGTTGATCAGGCACTTATGGTACTTATGGTCACATTCCCCGAACCTGCAAAGAGCTATTTTGCAGGTGTGACAGAAGAACAGGGTGTCTATCCTTCTGCCATTCATATGGCACACCCAGCACCGTTTCTGCCTGCGCCCTTCTAGGAGCTCCAGTGTGTGATCCCCTGGCTGCAGCCGACACACAGGGTCCACTATCTGACGAGAAGTGATGCGGGCAGGGCCGGCAGCTGGGGCGGCGGCAGCAGCAGGGGCGGTGGCGGCAGCAGGGGCGGCGGCGGTGGCAGCAGCAGGATGACCGAAGTTGGCCCTCCTAAGATCTGCCCTTTCCTCTAGGGGCAGATCTGCAGCTCGGGGCAGGGGGGGAGTCATGGAAGGCCACTCATTGGGATTAAAGTGGCTGAGGGCATTCCCGGCTGCCTGAGGAACTGTAAGTGGGTCATCCTCCGGAGACCGTGACTGTAGTACCCACAGTAGAGTATGTAGGCATTTTGGAGGGCCAACTGAAGGATGTATTTGAGGTGCTTCTGGGTCCACCTCCTGGTTCTCCTGGCGAAGGGATATTACTGGATGAGTTGATCCTCCCATGTGCCTATTGTAGTGCCCAATAACGGTAGGCCACTCGACACGAAACTCCTCATACACAATTCGGCCCTGTCGACGTGACTTCTTCCACTGTACGACCTCCTCTTGGATGGGTTCAATACTCCTCGTAATCATGGGGACGAGTCAGACCCCCTTCCAACAGATGACGAAGACAGCTCCCTTCCGCCGCCACTCTATCTCTCCTCTTGCCAGATGTTGCGGATGGCTAGCAAATCTCTTGAGGACATTCGGGGCCCCACGCACCAACCGAAGGGTACCACTGACGTTGGTTATGGAAACGATCCACAAGCCTAAAAACAGTGTCACGCATCGTGGAGAAGACCACGGAATACGCTAAGAAGTCCACGACGTATCCAGTGTTGGACTCGGTAATAAAAAAAAATTTCACTCCATATTTCTTCAGCTTCTTGGGGTTATACACTTTAATGCTTAGATGTCCTTTGTAAGGCATCATCCCTTCATCCAAAGAAAGGTTCTTTCCAGGAACCACGAGAATTTTGCACCGTTTACGAATGTATTCCAACACTGGGCGGACTAAGATGAGGCGATCGGAGTTATTGCGGGGTATGGCCCTTCGGTTGAAGGCGTTGAAATACCTGTCCAACGCCAGGAAAGTATCACGGGGCATAGCGCCAGGCACATTGGGCGTACTTAGAA
The DNA here is from genome assembly GCF_015104395.2 of Macrobrachium nipponense. Lineage (NCBI taxonomy): Eukaryota > Metazoa > Arthropoda > Malacostraca > Decapoda > Palaemonidae > Macrobrachium > Macrobrachium nipponense. The sequence continues at coordinate 3,099,729 of NC_087203.1, forward strand.
AAAAATTCCGCCTCCAATATTGCCTGACGTCGGCAGCAAGCATCAATCCAAAAATGTGGAGTGCCACAAAATGCGCCATGTCGGTGAGGTTGCAGCCCCGCCAGCGATATGACAATGTCGTGCGGAGTTCATCACGGCAGTACCGAGCGTAGTCCGCCGTCTCTGCTACCAGGTACTCCAGCAATTCCCGCGTAAGGAACAGCTGAATGAACCCCAGAGCAGTGAGAGGAACAGGTACGGTGAGCCGAGGTGTTGCCGTGAATGGGTGCATGTTAGGTGGGGTGGGGTCCTCCGTCCACCCCTCGTCGCTCTCAGACGACCGACCTTCACTTTGGCTGGCGCGACGCTCCGACCTTCTACGGGCGCGGGCACAATTTTGCACACGAAACCCCCCCACTGGTCCATCTGTATCGTCATCGGCGACAAAAGTAGACCCTATATCCTCATCCTCCCCCTCCTCAGATTCCCCCTCATAGGCACTAAAACCACTAAATTCGAGCTCACTTTCGGGATGTGAGCCTCGAACGGACATTTGGGGCAAATATTCATCATCACTGACATCGGGAGTGATGTCCTCATCACTAGATGACCAACCGCCATCAAAATGAGGACTTGTGACATACTCCCGACCGAGCTCCAATAAGTATGCATCAATGTCCCTTGGTTGGAGGCCTCCCAAATGCCTACAAATGCCCCTAAGGACACCCTGATGCTTCCTAGGGGTTACTAAAGGCACACGAGACACACGTTGTGATCCTAGAGCACTTTCATCCACACGTGGCCGCACAGAACAGCGTTGAGGCGCGAAGTCATCTTGGGTGCTTGGTCCCTTGCCAGCATCCAAGTCCAAAATACATCTTACACGATCCCTTCCGACAGGTAAAACGTGCCTTTCGCGTTCCATACGTCATTGAGACATCTCTATGAACGTCCTGTAGTACCACAAATATTCAAACTCGCACAAGTTCGGCAAAACACGATTGCGGCAAAAGATCGCTCTCGGACGACGCGTTGCTGATGCTGGCTGATGCGAGAAGGAGGGATTTCGCACATGCACACTTGGGTCACGCTTATAAACAAAACAACACCTTGATCCGTGAACTCCCAGCATCCCCCAAGGCGCATGATTCAAAAGTTTTCGGCTGGTAGGCCTATAAGTATTTTTCCGCGAATTTTTTAAAAAACTTTTCTATGTCAACGTACAATACGTCCAATCAGCACCCGACAGACAATTTATCTCGATGTATAATACATCCAATCGCCGTAAGAGGGTTAAGATGCTTGACGAGATGACGATCAAGGAAGGCTACAGTTCTCAGCAAGTCTTCAACTGTGATGAGACTGGCCTTTTTTGGAAAAAAATGCCTCATCGGACGTACATCCCGGAGGAAGAGAAGAAGCTACCTTGGCATAAGCCTATGAAAGACAGGTTTACGCTCGCACTTTGTTCCAACGCCAGTGGGGATTGTAAAGTCAAGCTCTTACTTGTGTATCATTCAGAGACTCCTCGAGCCTTCAAGGCCCACAAAGTGCTAAAGGAGAAGCTTCCAGTGATGTGGAGGGCTAATGCAAAAGCATGGGTAACAAGACTTTTGTTCACCAAGTGGGTAAATATGTGTTTCGGCCCAACAGTGAAGAAATTCTTGGAAGAGAAACGCCTCCCTCTGAAATGTCTGCTGTTGTTGGACAATGCCCCTTTTCACCCCTCCTGGCCTCGAGGAAGATATCCTAGTGGAGTATTCTTTCATCAAGGTTCTTTATCTTCCGCCCAACACCACCCCTCTCCTCCAGCCCATGGACCAGCAAGTGATGTTGAACTTCTAGAAGCTGTATACAAAACATCTTTTCAAGAGATGTTTCGACATCACCGACACCACAAACCTCACCTTGCATGAATTTTGGAAGGAGCATTTCAATATCGTGATATGCATCCGACTCATCGATCAAGCTTGGCAGGAGGTTTTGAGGTGAACCTTGAATTCTCCGCCCGAGACTTTGAGGGATTCAAAGTGGGCAAAGCTGATGCAGATTCAGAAACAGTTGACGATCCTGAAACTGTTTCGCAACCAGATCTTGACGAGACCGTTGCACTCGGCAAGTCCATGTGGCTGGTCGTCAACAAGGACGACATCAATGACCTTCTCAAGGAGCACCAAGAGGAGCTTACGACGGATGACCTGAAGGAGTTGGAGGCCATGCAACATAACGTGTCTCTAGAAAAGTTCTCTAGCAGTGGCGAGGAGGAGGAGGATGACCCTATGACAACGGCAGAAATTAAGGATGCTCTAGCTCAGTGGTTCTTAACCTGGGGGGCGCGCCCCCCTAGGGGGGCGTCAGGAATTTCCAGGGGAGGCGCGAGCCCTAGGGAAAAATTTTAAACAAATTCTCAAATTATATCCGTTATTCTCTTAACAAGAGTGAGGAACTCATATTCAGAAGTTTATGAAAAAATGCAAAAGAGTCTACTGCTCTAGTTAGGCTCGTTGGGCTTCCCATGTTTTATAATTATTGACCTCCCTCCCTATCCCTCGAAACCCCTTCTCTTTCTCTTTTTTTCCTTTAAATCTGGGAGGGAATATTACTCACAGATGCAAGGGGGGCGTGAAAGACAGGACCAACTCTTAGAGGGGGCGTGGTCATAAAAAGGTTAAGAACCACTGCTCTAGCTGCTTTTCATAAAGTGCAATTTGTAGAAAAGAGACACCCCGAAAAGGCTTACATAGGTCGTATCCTTGCACAGTTCGAGGACATTTGCCTGAGTCGTTTCAGGAACATTCTGAAAAGCAGGCAGAAGCAATCTTCCTTAGATAGTTATTTTTTAAAGAGGCCTTTATTAGTAGTAAGCAAACAGGAAGATCCAAGTGATACTACAAAAAAAACAGAAAGTTGAAAGTGGTGAAGAAATTGAAATTTAAAAAAAAAAACTTAAAGTATAAAAAAGTAAAAAAAAAAATTAAAAATAAAAAGGATAAAAAAAAAGAAATTTAATTTTAAGTTTTTTGTAAAGTTAAGTGTTAATGTTTTCTGCCATTTGTTAATGTGTTTCGTAAAGTTTAGAGTTAATGTTTTCTGCCATTTTTTAATCTGTTTCGTAAAGTTAAGTGTTCATGTTTTCTGCCATTTGTCCTCCTCCTCTGTCGCCACTTTTGGAGATCGCCTCACTTGAAAGGTGAGGTTCCACATTTTACTACATATGTACGTACAGTATTTCTTGTACCATGTACATTAATACACTTTATGTACAGGTACATATTACTATATGTAGTTTATGTTAGGTATTGAATGGTCCAAATTGTTGTATTTCATTGTTTATTGGTCAATTTAGCTTTATTATAAAATTAGGCAATTTACATGTAAAACGTAGTTTGAGATACGAAAAATCAGGTTATGAAAGCTGCTTCGGAACAGATTAATTTCTTATCCTGAGGCACTACTGTACAGTAATTAGAAGCTAATGTATTGGTTTTATAAAAACATCCATTTGCAAACACTCTCTGTTGCAAGACTGGTAGTAAAGATTACAAATTATTTACAGTTTTGTTGAATGTTCATTAAGCATCAAGTATCTAAGCTCAGTACAGTATTGAATATTATAAAATAATATGTAAGATAAACGAGGAACCTATTTCACTTTCTCTTGCATCAAATGATGCACTTACATCTGTGATATTGTAGATGAGTTTCAGTTGTAGTTAACAATAAGTGCTTTGTACATTTAATATTAGTACAAAAGCAAGGCCACGTTTCCATGAGTATCAAAAGTACTTTTGAACTTTAATTCGAGAGTTGATTTAAAAAGTATTTAGGACTAGTTACCAGCCAAGAGATTCATGACTGTAGTAATAGCACAGCAACATGCCAGAACACTTGCCTCATGCCATACTTATAAGTAAAATTCCTTTACTGGTATGTTAAACAAGGTGACAAAAGCATTACAAGTGCTTTGTCATTACATCATCAGGGGATGAAAATATGACACATCAGTTCTCATACATCTTCCAACATTTTTAGTTTTTGTGAATTAAGGCCATACTTTGAAAATGTTAGTAAACTCATAAAGTGCAATAAAGCTGTTGTGACATTGTTTTGTTCTTGTTCTGAAAGTAAATTATATCAAAATTATTTTAGAATAGAATCAAGATTTTTTGGAAAGGTCATTGAAAGAGAGAAGATATACAGTTGAACTGAGAAACACCATTGCTATCCTCTGTTAATAGCTTATTCTTTTCAGATACTAATGAGGTTTTGAGGTTGAGTTTCACAAGTGGTCTACCAAATTGTCTCTCATGAGTCTGCACAGTTTCCAAGTGTTAACAACACTTGGAAACTGTGCATCCAGCTGACAGATGAAGTGTACTGCCAACAGCTTACTACATCTAATTTTTTTTATTATTTGTCATTTTAGGCTCAGGGTGATGCTTGGTAATTTTCATGTTGATTATTGATGTACATCCTGTAAATGGTTTTAGAATACATAATTCAGATAGGTTTAGCCCTCTGCTCTCCTTGTTCTGCAAACTTTTGGCAATTCTCCTTGGATTGTTTTACCATGAACTATGTATCCTAGGTCCTGGCAAGATTGGAGGTTATTGTTATTAGTAGAAAAGAGTTGCAATATCAGAACAAGGGGAAAACAGCAAAATCGTCAACTTACCTTTCCGATGTTATGTCAAAGTCTAAAATTTCCAGTAATTTTAGTTTGGTATAACGTAGATATGGTATGTTGATTATGTTTTTGCTGTTGTTCCTTTTTCTCTCGATATCAGTCACTTTTTAGTCTTCAATTAATTACAAATTTGAAATAAAAAATGACAATGCATTACCTATCTCAATGCCTACAAAATTAGGAGTACTTAATTTCGAGTTTATTTTTAATAGCTCCTAAATGTAAGCATGAATTTATTGCAAATGGTAATATTTATCTTCCAGAGGTATTTAACAATGTAGTTATTATTCTGAGTAGTATATGGATAAGGTGCACCAAAGAGTAAGATAAGCTTATAAATAGAATAAAAGAAAAAGAACCCTTTCTTAAGGATGATGAACATCTAATGATTCTCCAGACATGCCAAAACAACACTAATTCGTTGAACACCTGCCTCAAAAATTGTTAGAGTCTGTGCACATAAAACACATTGAATGTTATGTAGATCTGGAAAGTCAGAGTAAAACCAGCCAAGTATTTACAAATTACCATGTGCTATAACAAGCAACAAGGTTAACATTTGCAAATCAGTAGACTTTGAAAGGAGAAAACTGGAACACACAGATGCTATTAGAAGGGGAGAAGAAACCAGTGCTGTTTTTTAACATAAGTCACAAGAAAATCATCCAGTACATTTTTATGACATTGGGGGATTTGTAATAGGTACACTTAGACAATAACTTGCAGACGTTATTCGCATTCATAACTAAAAATGTGGGCATTTATCAAATTGATTTTAAATTTGTTGGATATTTACAATATTAATGTAACAAGTATACGTAGATAGGTTATTAAAATAAACAAACCTAACTGAGTGTTTTGTTTTTCAGCTGTTGAGACTGAATTATGATAATACTGTTGGTTTTCTCTGTTATGCAAACCTTTATATTTGAAAAAAAAATTCTAACCTCTTGGCTGTGCCGGGAAGGAGTGGGAATGCAGTGTGGGATGGGGGGGTTGGGGGTTGGGAGCAGGTGTTTGACTTCGTTAGAGGTTTTTGATTTTATGTGTTCTACGTTTATACTTTTTCCACATTTTATTAAAGGATATGTACAGCTCGGTGTAACTTCTAATGAAATACATCAAGCACAAAGCATAGAAAAGGAGATAATAGTACGTATAGAGAAAAAAAAGAGTAGCAGCTGAAGCATTGCATTCATTAGTGTATAACACACACGCACTCCTTCCTTTGTTTTATCTTTATTTTATACGACTTTCATAGTTATTTCTACTGTATTTTTTCATTTTTTTATTCTCATGTGTTTTGTCGTAATTTTCATTACTTAAATGATGAAAAACCATCAAATTTACAACCCAAAAGAGACAAACACATTTAGTAACCATTAGTGTCTGTATAACACTCCTTCCTTTTTTCGTTTTTAATTTCCACTATTCTCATTTTTATTTTTACTGGAATTTTATTCGTATGTGTCTGGTCATAATTTTCGTTGCTTAAAAGATGAGAAAACAATCAGATTTACAACCCAAAAGAGATAGAGAAACAATTAAATTTACAACCCAAAAGAGAGAGAATCATTCAATATCCCCTACCATATGCATGCATAGCAAAAAAAAAAAAAATACAGGGACGCAATTAAAGTTAGTGATTTGAGGTGAAGTGAAAAATCATTAATTGTAATAAAACAAAAAATTATTGAACACATTTTATTAAGTGTTCTGAAATGAATTTGCTTAGGACACATCATGATTGAGAAGTGCCGTATGTACTAAAGATGTTTAATAAGGTTTTCCACATTTATCATGTTGCAAAATGAGAAATCAGTGATCATAATATGCGTAAGATTAATATAACCTCTTAAATAACGTTCTTGAAAATAGTATAGTGAAAGAGTCCCCGTCTGTATACAGGACCATTTGAATAATGCAATATTTGGTAAAATTCAGAGTAATAAAGCTCTGTGAATAATAAAAGTAAAATTATCAAATTGTGAATAGAACAAATGAAATATGATGTATATACCATTTAGATCTCAAATATCGTGAGGTCCATCAAATTTCATCCTCAAAACTCTTATTTCATAGTACATCGTCTCGGAGACGAGGCACACATTGCAGTCATGCCTCAGTCACATCTTGGCATTTCAAGACCGCGGCCGTCCTAACAGTTTGGTTTGGCGATCAATCAACATCAGTCGCAGGCCCTGGTCTACAAAAGAAAAAGAAATGAATAGGACACCATGATGTCGTATACAATGAGCCATT
>NC_087203.1:3111656-3131656 GCF_015104395.2 Macrobrachium nipponense
TATTTCACCATAAGGATAGGCTTCCTGCCTTGATGCGATCTCTAGCGGTTTATTGTTTCACTTGCCCAAAATGTAAAGTTGGGAAATATATCGGAGCCACCAATAAGAGATTGCCTCAAAGTCAGAGCTGATTCTCATCTTGGAGTTAGTCATTGAACTGGATGTCAATTAAAAACAAAAAACTAAAGAATTTTCCAATATAAGAGACCACTGTAAGAAATGCAAGACATCATTCACTTATGAAGACTTGAATGTTATCGCCCAAGCACCCAATGACCACTCTCTCTCCATCCTGGAATCATTAACTATTAAACAGCTTGTTCCTTCCCTAAACAGTCAGAAACTCTTCACGATCTTATATATCGCCTAAGTTGACGTCGTCCTCCTGAAAAACTGAGAATGTCACAAAGTTCTTAGCTCAGATAGAGTAAGGTACAATACATTTTAACACCATAACTTTTTAATATATATAATTTTAAAAAGTATTTTTTTCTTTTTTTCAGTATTAGGTTTTCAATGTTTTTTAATAATGTTTTAGCTTATTTTTGTTTGTTTTAAATTCAAGTTACTCATTTTTAGACTGTGATTTTTTAACTGAGTCTTTTTTTAATTTTTATTCTTTGTATTTTACAGCCCTGATGATGAGACATGTAGTCTCGAAAATTTGGCCAATAAACTTAAAATCTACGATGGCTTTTGCTGTTTTATTCCTATATATAAATATTAGTATATATATATATATATATATATCTATCTATATAACATATATATATATATGGACACTATATATATATATATACATATATATTATATATACATTATATTATATATATCTCTATATATATATACGCCTCTATATATCTATATATATCTATATCTCTACATCTATATCATCTATATCTATATACTATTCGATCCATATATATATTATATATATTACTTATATATATTATTTTATTCCTATCTACCATATGATATATATATATATATTATATATACATATATATATATATATATATATATATATATATATACCATATATATATATATAATTATAATACAATATATTATAGATATATACATATATATATATATATATAATATATACATTATATATATATAATAATATAGATCATATATATATATATATATATATATATATATATATATATAGATATATATATACTATATATTATATATATATATACTATACTATATATATATATATATATATATGTATGTGTGTGTGTGTGTGTGGGGTGCGGACGTGTTGTTGGAGGTCTCTCTCGCGTTTCTTCACAGAAAAGAAGGGTTTTTCGCCCTTGGTGATTATACCTCTTATAGTAAGCAATGTGTTAATAGTGTCTCCACGTAATACCGGCGTGTAAGCCGGAGAGTGTTATGCAATTGCAGTTATTCTAATATTCTCTCTGCTCCAATCAGTGCCTTAGAAATCTTTCAAATCACAGCTACTCGAGGCCTATTGGTCCTGTGAAGTGGGTAAAAGAATGCAGTGTATGTGTTAGTGCTTGACCCCTCCCTTACCGCAAAAATGTCACCCGACCAACCTCCAACCGTTGCGCAAGTGACCGTGGCACCTACCGGTGCCTGTGCCCCACACACAAGTTCCGTACTTGCGAACAATTGTTTCTTTTTTTAATCTACAATACCAATCGAACCGTTCCGACGTCGAGTCCGCTATACAATCTGTCAGTGATGCCTTCTCCGATGAGGAAATCAACGTTGCATATACGAAATGCAAAGATCTGATACCAGAGAGCATTTCTCAAGGAGCGATCCGCGAAGGAACTTGTCCTCTCACAAAAAAAAATATCGTATATCACTAAGTGGCTAAGGACCTGCTCGGTGGGGAAATATACGCCGATGACCCTTACAACCTGCCACCAAGGGGCCCTGCTGACCTAAGCCTACCTGCGGTGTACCACACGGCAGAAAATGCCTTCAAAACAGCAAAATATCTCTCAGATATAATTGGAAAAAACTCAGAAAAAATTGAAGAGACAAATGATAAATTATCAAGAATCTGGGACGTGATCAAAGGACTACAGGAATCCCTAGACAGTCTAAAAACTGTGGGAAACAAATAATCTCACACGGATCTGGGATGCGATCAAAGGAGTGCAGGGATCGATAGACAATCGCACTGATAGCCACCAGACTACTACGAATGCAGCATCCAGTTTTTCCTCGCCTCCCAGCAACGGAAGTTGGGCCCCCGAATTTCCCGGGGGTCCGGGGGACTGTTTTGGATCCCCAACCGCTTCTCCCTCACCCCTAGTGTACCTCCCGGTGGAAGATATATCTCCGGTGATGATTACTAGCCCTCGTATCCTCCCCACCCTATCTCTCCCCCCCAACCCCCCACCTCGTAGATGCAGATGAAACTGATCATGAGGGGTCTGGCGGCTGGCAGATCACAAACAAGCAGAAAGAAGAGAAGAACCTCCCGTTTGGCCGCCGGACCGGAGCCCAACATTCGTGTTTCACCTCGCCCGACACATGAGAAGAGATGTCACATAGTAATTCACAATCTGCGCTCATCGGTGACGCTTGATGCCATAGTGGAGAGAGTCAAGTTTCTCACTGGCTCTGACCCACTCTATTTCCCACGAACTCCCATGCAGGATTTTTAAACATAAAGCGTATTACAGGATTACTGCCTATTTCAACACCTCGACGTTCTTAAAGGCGAGAATTTCGGTCCTAAATATTAGTTTCAAGATACAGACTAATCCGGGATCAAACCACCCCCAGGGGAACTTTACTGACACTCCAACCAGGTCATTTCCACCGCAAGTGCCAGCCAACCGCCCACGGCGAGTGACTGCCACTGCCCCTGGCCAACCCCCCATCCACCAAATGATCAGCGCATTCATCTCCCATCTTCGTGAGTAGCCATGGATACATTAAACTAATCTCTTGGAATATCTTTGGCCTCAAGCGGAACATTCCTCTCCTAAACATGTTCTGTAAAAATTTCAAAGGCATCATTGCATTGCAAGAAACGCTCCTCTGGCCACATGACCTTGCCATATGCGATTCAATTCATGAAGACTTCAGAACCTTCTCGACTTCATCGATGCAAGTTACAGACCAAATCTAGCCGGTCGCCCGAAAGGAGGCCTTTCTTTCCTGTGGCACAAATCGTTAGACAATACGATAAAGGTGATGACCTACAGGAGTGACAGATTGCTGGGGATTCAAGTGACAATAGGGAACTCTAAAATCCTAATTATCAATGTTTATATGCCATGGGAAAATAACAATAATTTTGATCATTACTGCATGATCCTAGGGGAGTTACACAGTATTATTCATGACTCTCCAGCTGATCATATTTGTATAATAGGGGACCTTAATTCACACCCCACAAAACAATTTTATAATGAACTTACTCGCTTCTGTCAAAATCATGCTCTCCAAATTAGCGATGTTATGCTCCTCCTCCCCTCCTCTTATTCATATGTACATAATAGAGCGGACGCTATTACAACTTCCTGGTTGGACCACTGCATCACATCCCCACAACTTCATGATTTCATTATGACCTGCAATAAATTCGCTATGACCTTGCAACGGGCTACGATCACATCCCATTACAGGTGTCATTCAGTACCCCATCCCTCCCTCCGTGGAAACCCCTAACTGATCGCCCACCAGCGGTAAACTGGGATTTTAAAAACCAAGAGAAAACCAGATACTTTAGGGCGACCACGGAAACCAGGTTGCGGTCAATAGTTTCAACCGGCAGACGCCTTACTTTGTACTCAACACAAATTGTAGAAATGACCACCACAAGAGGGATCTGAATGAATTCTATTCGAACATAATCTCCGCTTTGCTTGCTTCGGGCAGGACTGCCTACAGATTTCGTCAAGGTAATTCTCAAATAAATTCTGGGATGGGAATGGACTTGGTTAAAGATCTGTATACATACTCACGAGAAATGTTTTTACTGTGGAGGCAAAATGGTAGCCCCAGGGAAGGGCACACTGCATTGCTAATGAGACAGGCGAGAGCGCAGTTCAAACTTGCTCTTAAGCACTGCAGGTTATATGAAAAACAACTAAGAGCCGATGCAATGTCTAGAAACTTAGAATCTGGTGATTATCCTCGTCTTTGGAAAGATATCCAGTCTTTAAATCCCAAACTAAAAAGCTATCACAGAGAGTAGGGGAAGCAGTCGGGGAGACGAAGCTATTGCAAGTATGTGGGGCGATCACTTCAACAATATCCTGAATTGCATAAATGATCAAGATTCCCGAAGGGATGTAGATAACCTCCTTACTGACAACATTCAATTTCATTTTGCAGACCGTTTTACGCCAGGTAACATCAGCGATGCCATAAACAGCCTACCTAATAATAAATCGCCCGGCTGTGATGGTCTTCCTGCAAAGGCCTTCAAACTCTGCCATACGATAATTTACATTTTGCTAGCTGCCCTATTCAATGCGTGCATAATTCAACCGGTTTCTTCCAGACTCCTACTCTTAGTTCACCTGATACCATTAATCAAAAACAAGCTAAAGGATGCAGCTGACCCTGGCAACTACCGGCCGATTGCAATCACAACGATCGCATCGAAGATACTTGAGTCTGTTCTTCTAGTGAGACTTCTCCCCTTTCTACACACCACTGACAACCAGTTTGGGTTTAAAGCAAACCACTCAACCGACACCTGCATCTACATACTGAAAGAATTGCTGAACTACTACCTATCATCAGCCTCTCCTGTTTTCCTTTGTTTTGTGAGAAAAGCATTTGACAGAGTAAACTACCTGAAGCTCTTCCTGAAGCTGCATTAAAAAAGGTGGGGCACCCACCCCTATATCTAATTGGCATTTTACATTGCTGGTTCTCCACACAGCAATTCTGTGTCAAATGGGGCGGAAACGTATTATCTTACACCTTCGGCTCCCTAAACGGGCTTCGGCAAGGGGGCATTCTCTCATCCAGACCTGTTTAATACGTACACAGATGCCTTGAACGTCAAACTGAACTCGCTCCCAATCGGATGCACTGTCAATGAAACAACTATAAACAACCTCTGTTACGCCGACGATATGGTTCTGATTTCCCCATCAGTGCAAGGTCCTCCAACGACTCAATCGACACTTGCCGCCAATATGCAGAGGAATTTGATATAATCTACAACGAAAACCAAGACCCAATGCATGTCGCTGCTCCCGAGATCGCTTAAGCATATTGCAGAACTCAAATTTTCCTCGGAAGCCATCGGCTGGAATTTGTGCACGAATTTCCGTACTTGGGTCACATTATCACCGACGACCTAAAAGATACGGCAGACATTGAACAGAGGCGTCGTAAAATATGTGCAGCGGGCAACATGATTGCAAGGAGGTTTGCCTTCTGTCACCGAGACGTGAAGCTGCTGCTCTTCCGCTCGTACTGCTACAGTATCTATGGGTGTTCCCTCTGGACGAACTATACCCGAGAGACGATGCGACGCATCACTGTTGTGCACAATGACATTCTGAGACGCCTCACAAACACTCCCCGCTACCACTCCGCCACACAGATGTTCATAGAAAACCACCTGGACAATTTAAAAATCATTGTTAGGCGAACAATGTCCAGTCTGGTAACCCGAGTGAGAAACAGCAGCAACTCGCTCATACAAAGCATCCTAAGGAGTGAAGCAAGAAGAAAATCAAAATTGTGGGAAAGATGGGAAAATGAGGCCTTTGTCCCCTAAAGGACTTAATCTCTGTATTGGCAAGATGTCATCTGCAGTTTTTGGCATTATTACATTTATTGCTGATATTTTAATTTTTCATTATTACTGTGATTACTATCAAGTTAAAGTTTTATTTACATTTAATTTATGTATTAAGCCCTCTGGACCTGACTACTGTAACCACCTAAGGTCTCTAGTTGAATTGTGAGTTATTATAATATATGCACCATCTGTTATTACTCTCAATGCATATTTTTTGTTTTTTTCTCACCAATGTTATTACTGTTATTACCAGTATGATGATTACTAGCTTTTAGCTACCTCAGCTACTTTGTGGATAAGTGCCGATTATTCATTTTCTTTTTGTTTTTTCTATTTTATCATGTTCACATGTATCTAGATTGTGTTGCTACCGTCTGTATTTTGTATAATAAATGTATATGGCCCCGAGCCGAAATAAAATATATTATTATTATTATTATTATATTATATATATATATATATATATATATATATATATATATATATATATATATATATATATATATATATATATATATATATTACTTGTTCAGTGTCTTTATCTTGAAATTATTGCAGTTTAGGAAATTGTTACGAAAAAAATATTGTGCTCAGCATTTTAATTATTGAACTAATGTAAAAGTCATTTTTAAATAGGATAAAAAAAATGGAGTAATAATATTGGAATATGTGATTTAGGATAAAGCCAAGCACTGGGACATGTAGGGTCATTTAGCAGTATGATGAGACACCACCATTGGACTCGGAACATATGGCAGCTATATCGACGTACATGAACTTTTAGTCAGCATTAGTAACTCCTTATAGAATGACAGAGTAGAATTTCTTATAGCTGAAGTAATGAGTTCCTCCCCTCAGTGGGTTCGTGTACTGCTCCAAAGGCGCATGGGAAATTCCATCATTCTTCAAAACCACGGGCTACTGCCTTCCATTGCTCTGGGTTCGTGGGTAACTGCATGACCTCATCTCCATACGCAGTCACTATGGCCCTATAAATTTCTGGCACAGTAACACTGATTGTGTTAGGAGCTACTCTGAATTTGAATGCCAGGCTCTTGTAGGAATCTCCAGTTGCAAGGATGTGCAGGGCAATTGCAACACGCAGGCCTGGCTCAATGGGTCTTCACCAGAATGTGAGTTTTTTCTTGATGTAGGGCAATACCCATTCAACAATTTTATTGAAAAGCTCCTCTGTTATCCTGGTCAAGTTCCATACAGTCCTGGAGTTTCACACGCCAATTCTCTCATCAAGTTTTAGTAACCATTCTCCTTTCTTCTTTTTAAGTAGGGCCATATCCAGCATCTGCTGTGTTTCATTTGCTTCTTGCACTTTCATTCCTGCTGTATTTTGATCATTCTAAACATCAAGCTGGCATAGTAATGATCCACCATGGCCAGTGCAAGTTCTGGCTCATCATATAAAGTATCTAATATCACGTCTTCAGAACTTCCTGTTCGTGCATCTTGTGCCTCTGTCAGCAGCGCCTGAAATGGGAATGAGTGCAAACTCTCATCAACCCGCTTTTATATACATTGCAACACGTTCAGGACATAATTTATGCACGTCGCCTATGTCTGATTCTGTATGTCGCAATTGACTTACGTCCGATGAAATTGCATTTACATTAGTTGCCGTCCCCAAAAAACTGTTAAAAGTGGGTGTTACCTAGATCATCTGCGACATAGTGTATGTCTACATATATCGCAAATCATATCTTGACGTACGTAATGCAGTCTTAATTGTACATTGCAAGTGTCATAATGTTGTTGTCATCAGCTGATTTTTCTTTTTTTCTCCTAAGGCTCACGACAGTCATAAAGCCAACCCATTACGACGGTTGTGGGCTTTATTCGCGGATGTATGATCCAGCCTTAACTCAGGCATAACTGTCTTGCGAAAAAGTAACTCATGTATGTTACATTTTCGATACCCCAGATACTATTAGGCTGACATCTTTTCCTCAGTAATCCATCTTCTTGCTAAGTAAATAAAAGTAAAAAAAATAAAACTAGTCAACTAATTTTTGTTTTCAGATTACACTAGGATAGGCTTTCAAACGAGATTATAAAATTTATGGCTTATGTAACAAGTCAAAACCATCTCTTATAATTAGCAATCACTCACCAAAGAATTAAGATAAATAATTGTGACGAAGCATCCAGATATCTGGTCATTACACTTACCAATGAAAATTTGTTACCTCACAGCAGCCAAGACACTTGTATCTTCATCACAGATTAGATATGAATGATTGCTCTAAAGGCAACGGTGACCCCTTAAAAAACTTATTAGTCATGCAAGAAATCAGACCAAGATCATTAAAACAGGTGTGAGGTAATCTTATATGGAGTTGAATTAATTAAAGGGGAATACTCCATCAAGAACTTCAAAAGTTTAAGTATTTCCCTGGTTCTGACTCACTTCAATAAAACTGAATGAAAGCAGCTCAATTACCACTCTATATTTCTACCTAAACAAAATTAAATATACTGGTGAAAAATTTTAAATGCAAAAAGGTTTATTGTTAAACTCAAAATTTATAAGTGAAATTCACAATCTCAGGGAAATTTACTATTTCTTGAAAACAATACAAAGTTTAATTAATTCTTGAATTAATTATTAAGCAAAATTAAATCAAAATTAATTTATCACAAAAATCAAGAAATTAAATTATCAAGTAAATTTCAAACTGTTAAATAACAATTAAAATTTGAAAAGAATTCTAAGTAAATACAAATTAATTTAAAAGTGTTAAATTCAATTATATATGTAATGATTAATTAATAAAAACAATCAAACAAATTGTGAATGTAAATGTAAACTCAGAAAAATGTGGAAAATACCAAAATTGCAAAAACAATAAGAAAACATTAATCACACAATTATATATAAAACACTAATAAGAAAAATGGATAAATGCACAAAAAATCGCCACCATAAAAATAGGAAAAAATGGTAAAAATTCCCTTTCAGTATTTCAAGTACGTTTTAGGTTTGAGTTTAGTGCACTGAATTTCTATAACACATTACCTTGGTATACCAATTACATTTCTGCTACAGCCTCCAAAATTCAGTATATTATTCCAAAATGGTGCCGTTACACCCTTGTACGACATCTACTCAGATTCCACAAGTAAACACTAAATTAGATAAATCTAAAATTTATGAGTGACCGACCACTAAGTAGAAAATATTTACGTTAAATCAAAATTCTTCCTACAGAGAGAGAGAGAGAGAGGAAGGACCAACTCAAATGGCCTCTAGACTAAGAATGACAAAATTGCTCTCCCTTCGTATGGCAACTGATCAGTGCTTCGGCTCCAAAATGGCTGGGCAAATGATTTTGGGAACAAGACACAGCTATTATCTTAAGAATTCTCTTTCACAACGATAAAGAGTGAAAGTGGGATTACAATCATAAATAATATTTATTATTACGTGATTTAAGACAATAAAAGTCTCTTAAAATAAAAGGAATTATTATAGAATTTTCTTGAATGAAATTAATGGCATATCTGAGTGACGTCACAAATCTTTCCACTTCAAAATTTAAACTATTTACGAGCCAACAAATTCTCTTGTCACAAATCGAGAGATATAACAGTTAATTTATCAATAATATTAAATAGTTTCAATACAAACAATTAAATCTCTAATTAATTTAGATGAAATGAAAGGTGTCGTAAGCAAAACTTCTAACATGAAACAATCATCATGTGATTTCTCGCTAAAAACGAACAAATCCAAGACTGTCAGCATCGCATGATTGCTTAAAGAAAAAAAAAAAAAAAAATTAAAACCACGCAGCCTCAAGTGATGAATGACGAGTCCGCTCTTGTGAACAAGCAAATTTCCCTCTGTTCACATTCTACATTAAGGCCTGTCCACACGACCGGACCTGATCGGCAGACCTCCCCTCTAACGGGCACACTTGACGGGCAAACCATCAAATTGCCCGATGGGTCTTGTAGCAAAATCACCATGGTGGTGCCCGATGGCTTGAGCTTCGACCCTGGCAGACGTACGTTAACCATATACATTTCTTTTACTGAGCCATTCTTTGCACCACATTCTCTTATTTTTCATCACAGATGTACATGCTGTCTTTATTGCGACGTTTTTCGTAATTATCAAGTTAATTACATCATCAGGCTGTTAAAATGAAAAATAAATTTTCCTAGTAAAATTGTAAAAACAAAACTAAAATTAAAAATTCAGAATGCAAAAGCTAAGAAAGTTATTCTTACAAGTGTACAAAATATACACTTTAAAATTAAGGAAGTTAAATTATTTAAAAGGACATGCATTAAAATGAAAGATAAATGAACATAAAATAAGCAAAAATTGACAAAAGATTGAAAGCAACAGTGAACAGTTACAGAACAATCGCTCTTTATTAAACAACTTGTTCCGTCGTTGAACACCCATACGTCTTCCTCCCCTGTGTATTTGTCTTGACTTGTGTTGTTTATTTATGTTTTTATGCTTACGTTTAGTTTAACGCTGTCACTCCTCTTGGTCGGTCCTTAACTTCTTTGTTCTGTAAACTGTTTCACTGCTGCTTTCAATCTTTTGTAAATTTTTGCTTATTTATGTTCATTTATCTTTTATTTTAATGTATGTCCTTTTAAATAATTTAACTTCCTTAATTTTTAATGTTTGGTTTTAATATTTTTGTACACTTGTAAGAATAAAGCTTTTTTAGCTTTTGCATTTCTGAATTTTTAATTTTTAGTTTTGTTTTTACAATTTCACTAGGAAATTTATTTTTCATTTTAACAGCCTGATGATGTAATTAACTTGATAATTACGAAACGTCGCAATAAAGACAGCATGTACATCTGTGTGTGTCCTCCCTTCTCTTTCATTGATGGTTATTATATTATATATATATATCTATATATATATATATATATATATATTATATATATATATATATATATATATATATATATATATATATATATATATTATATATATATATATATATATATATAATATATATATATATATATAATATATATATATATATATATATATATATATAATAATATAATATATATATATATATATATCTAATATATATATATATATATATCTAACTATAATAATATAATAATATATATATATATATATATATATAAGTATATTGACGAACTATCGTTAAAACATGCGATATTTTGTTGCTGTGGAACTGGGGAAAGGAATGAAAGGAGTTGACCAACCGGTTTCGTGTATTTTCACGCCTCCTCAGGGTCAAGTGATACAAAAAAAATCATTATTTGTTACAAAGACACCTGTGAGGCAGCAATACACAAACATGAAAACTATCGTACTACTATTTAAAATCTAATTGTCTAAAAATGTTATTAACAAGTAATTCATCCTGTTTGTACATTCCTGCTTAATATGTTCGTAAGTACATAGCTCTCAAAAATAACATAAACATTGAATGGTCTCAACAGCCCAGGGCTGCTCATGCTTAAGACCAACTTCATAAAATATTTTTCTTGCTTTACAGAAAGCCCTGTCAATAAAATCACAAGGGTACCAAGACTTTTTGCAATGTCTCTGACCTTGAAGCTCAGGTTCGAGAAATTCAGGGCAAGGAAGTATCCTTGGTAAATACTTAATTTCGTAAAATTCCATATAAAGGTCACTAAGTAATGGAGATAACGGATTGTCCTTGCCATGCCAAATTTTTGTTCACTTGACCCAGAGGAGGCGTAGAAAATACACGTAAAAGCGCTTGGTCGACTCCTTTCATTCCTTTCTCCAGCTCTACGACAATATGCAGTATATATATTACATAGGCTACCCTTAATTATGCAAGTTGAAAATTCATTGGTAAATTGAAATTTATGTAATTAAGAGCTGATAACTATAAACCTTTCGTATTAGCAGAAAATGTGATCATTACATTTCTTCATATTTTTTAGGACAACTCATCATAGTATTAATCTCAAAGAGTTAAAATAAAAAAAAAAAAAACAAAAAAAAAAAAAAAAAAAAAAACAGTCATTGAGGTGGGTTCATAAAGAACTAAATCATTGATAAAGAAATACTTACTAAAATGTATGACTAGTACCTTTGTAAATGTCAATTTTGCTCTTAAATTCATTGTCAAATACGCTTTCCCTAGCAATTTCAATTACCTAAAACTCTGGAGTTTCCGGGGGATTCGCCCCCTGGACCCCACCAGGGTCCTAAGGCGGAACCTGGACCCCACTTAAAAGATGCTCCGTTTGCTTTCCTTGCTGCACTTAGCACGTCACAAAATAGGGCCGCTCAAAAACTGCCACGGCGCAGTCCGCCTCTGAGTCAGGGCAACCAACCTCATTGAGGGAAAGCTCCGTACTGCCACTACTCTCTCTCCCAGGCGTTGGATTTGAATGTGTTCGGTTGAGGCAAGAATACAGTTGCCACTTATCAATACGCTGTGTTATATACATGGGAGGCGAGAATGTGCTATGCAATGATAAATAAATTTTGCATATAGATTATAGTCTTTACAGGAGTGCTTCTTTTTTCAAAGTGTACTTATGCAGTATATTGGGAGAAAGGTAGATAATTGCCCCTTGCGTCTTCAGTTCAAATTGTGATATTATATATATATATATATATATATATATATATATATATATATATACAGGAACTTCCATATACATTACTTCAGGAAAACCGAAGACACATGATGAGATAAACAGGATTTATTTGCTAAGAAATGTTTCGCAAAGGAACTTTGTGCATCATCAGTTTGTTAAAATAAAAGTGCATTTTAAATTAATAAAAACAAAATATACAAAAATTACAATCTAAAATTTAAACATTATAATTTGAAAATTAGCATAATACTTCAAAGTTAAAAGTGAAAAAAACACTAACACATAACCACTGAAACACCAACCACTTGCTAGGAAAGGACGAGAGAGAATGATTAGAAATGGGAATCAGGTCAGAAAGAAAACTATGCCACGTATAGCGGAGACGATAAACTACCGCTATTCAACGAAGGAACAAGTCTCTTGATAAATAATGACCCAAGTGTTAAGAAATTCAGTCTCGTGAAAACAAATTATTAAAAATATCCACAATTATATATTAGAAGTATATTTCTATGTAAAAATAGAACAAAGACTTTCGAACACCTAAACGGTGTTCCTCTTCAGTGTAATGTTAAAATTTTAACGTTACACTGATGAGGCATACCGTTCAGGTGTTCGAAAGTCTTTGTCCTATTTTTACATAGAAATATATTTTTAATATATAACTGTGGATATTTTTAACAATGACTCAAGTGTTGTTAAATACTCCTCATTGTAACCTAAAATGAGAAGTGCTGTTTCTTAACTTCAATCTTACAATTGATGGCATCATTCTTGATATTTGAATGCTCTGGTCTACTTAATCTCTGGCCAGTTCTAAAACTATACCCCATGTGGTTGCAATATCGCATTTGCAGCCTTTTATGAGGTCTAATGTTGTGTATAAGTTTACGTGCCCAGGATGTCCTGGTATTTACTTTGGATCATCTACCAAGAGACTGCTGCAGATGCGATATTGCAGAGGACCATAATCTGAGGATAAGTATGTATAGAATCATGGGTTTTATACATACATGGTTTATGCTATCGGCAGTGGGCCATGGACAAGTATCTTGTATGAAAAGTGGACAACAACTAGATAAAGTTTGGGAACCACTGTACTATACCTTAAACTATCATAGCAAAGCAATTTAATATTATTTCAAACAAAATGCATCCCAAAGCAGCCAAAGTAACCTTACATTACAGTACTCTCCTACTACTGTTACTCTTAAGTAGGCTATATACACCCCTAAAACGCCTATAACTGCCTATTTTAACAATTCATCGCAAATCTTAACAGTTCAAACAGAAATATACCTCAAGCTATCATCCCAGAACACCGTAACGTCAGTTCAAAGTCAAGTTGCAGAATTATGTACCAGCCGACAACTGTTACTTTCAAGTATTCCCTATCATTCAGACGCATTTTTTTTGCTTACATAAATTTGCGCATCATTCTGCGCATGAATTTATGTATATTGATATTTCCCTGTGTAGTAACACGATTTTGAAATGATATTTGCTCGTATTGGTACTTATTTTAGGATTGTACTATTGTATAGAGGATATCTAAAATACATGGGTAGTTTAAGACAATGGGACACATATCAGCCTCCAAACAGAATTCTAGGCTCTTGCTATTCAGCAGTCCATAAGAGTGTTTGCCCTGCCATATATGTACAGTGTGCACAAAATCCTTGACAAAGTTGAATTAGGTGAGAGCTTTTGCCCACCAGCGTACTGCACATGCACCAGAGATGCTTCATTTGTTTACAAACACAACTCTCCTATATCCAATTCGCTCTACCTCGGAATTAATATATTTTCATATATATTAACAGCAGGGGAATTTTTTAGTTGATAATAATTTCGTCCTCTCCTGAATTCAAAACAGCACACACAGGAGAAATCAGGACTTCAGTGACGTCTTTACCGACTCGGCCAACAAGTGAGGTATAAGTTGATACTGATTCCAACCTTGCAACTCAATGTCAAACTCAGATATTTGTGATAAGAATAGATCCACCCACCTCTGCCATGTTAACCACGTCCATATTATGAATTTTTATCGCATCACCATGATTCATATACAAATGTCCTTTTGACAACCAATTCGCTCTACTTTGGAATCAATATGTTTTCATATATGTTAACCGCAGGGGAATTTTTTGGTTGATAATAATTTCGTCCTCTCGTGGATGTGAACCAACACAGAGGAGAAAGCAGGACCTCAATGACGTCTTTATTGGGTATTAAAGGACATTTTTAGCTTAGTAAGTGTATATGAATCACGGTGATGTGATAAAAATTCATAATGTGGCTACAAGAAGCAAACATACGACTTGGTTAAAACCGCAGAGGTGGGTGGATACCGATTCTAATTACAAATACACGAGTTCCACAGAGATTAGCTCCTAGAGCAGCCCGTAAATCACTTGGTTTGAGTAAAAATGAATACATGACCAGTCATTCGCGGGTTTCCTATATACTTTAAAACTAAAATTGGTGTTAATTCTTATAGCTAAGAGAACCAAAAATGGTATACGATTATTTTTTTTATATATCTATTGTGAATTTTATGGATGCAGGAAATCAAGAATATTTACATTTTATCAAACCCAAACACCTTTGTTTTCTAAATAAACATGTCCTAAAGTATTATTGCCAAAAAAAGTTTGTATTGCTTTTATTTTTTTACATATTTGTTCACAGGAAAAATTGTCGGAAAATTCCTGTATGACTTTTTAGGTGGAAGTGAAAAATATATTTTATTTGCCTACTAGAATATACATCATCTATGATAAAAACTACCCATTTCTCTCTCTCTAAAAAAAAAATAGCATATCAGAGTAAATATGTATCTACTATGTATCTCGATATAGCCCTCTAAGCTACAAATTGTCGCACGATTGCTGCATGACTTACCAATTCCGGATAATATAAAGTGAAAATTTATATTAGTATCCCAATAAAACTAACCATTTTCTACAATATAGCTGGTCGTCCGCTAAAGAAAATATCAGATAAAATCGTCGGGCAAACTAATGAACATTTCCATATGTGGTACAGAGTTTCCACAGAATCGGTCCTGTGACCGTTTTTTCTGCGACCAAGGTTTGAAGGTTGGTTATGGTCAATGTGAGGGTGGTGATTAAAATGAGCTAGGGTGTACTTCGTGAAAATGTGGGCCAACTCGCAAAAATTCAAAATGGCCGCCACGTCGCTACCACCGTATATATAAAAAAATTGCATATCTTCGCTTCTACCTGCACTATTTTTATGATTTTTGGCTCTGAACATATGTTTTAAGGTCAAGGATGTCAAATCTTACCATTTCAGATAGTTATATTGATGGGTTTAGGTACAAATTATAAAACGTTTGGGTGGCCAAATCCGAGATTGTTGTGGAGTAACATCTGGAAAATAGTAAAGAATCAATTTTCTTTTCATAATTTTATAGGCAGTGAATCTGTCCTTTAGCTAGGACGTGATATGATAAAGAAATAACGTACCTAAAACAGTCATAATGAAATACTATTAACATATATTTTGACTATAGTCATGAGTTTACAGTTGTAAATTGAATGAAATAACGATCCCTGCTTTATTTCCATGTGAGCACATACATGTAATCCTTCAGTCACTATCTGAGTCGCTTGCTCCGGAGTCACAAACTTCATCGTTACTTTCATCCTCATCATCATCCTGCAACAATATCTGTTCGTGTTCAGCTACAATGGCATCCAGGATGTCGTGTAGAAGCTGCGAGAAGTGAATAAGTTTCTGTAAGTTATCAAGTAAGATATCCCCATTTACCTATGTGGAATTTTTCAATTTCTGTGTCCATTCTCCCACTGAGTGAAAAAGTTTTGAGCTATACTCACTAAGGTTTTTATTATCTTTCCTAATCTTGTAAAGACCTTTTAGGTCTCTCACTATATCTCTGTGTTCCTTTGTTCCATAGGCTGCCCTCAGAAATGTAATTCGGTCAATGACCAACATTTTGTGTATTGGAAACTACGGCATCTAAATGACAAATCCCCTTTATTGAAATCTAACAAGACTTTTGCCTCTGTGAACGCCTCTGCATCATTTTTAATTCTCTTGTTGTTTAAGTAGTTATTCACTCCCTCAATAAAGATTTGCACTGGTTGGGACAGAACGCCATCAACAATGCCCCAATAAGGACTAATTCCCGCACTTATGTTAGTTATCTTATGCATCATGGTTTGACTATTACCTGCTTCGGCCATTTTGCCTTCTTTAGAGGGACTCTTATAATTCAGTATTTGTCCCGACCTCAATAACATCGATATATTTAACCCCACACAAACCACCAACACTAAAAGTGATAACATGTCAATCCCCAATAAAAGAAATTGCATGTACCAATTCCTAATACACAAAAATCTCTCAACTTTACAGTAGGAGATCTACTCTTTCCATTTGATGGCCAAGGTTACCAGGTGATCCAAATGTGAGCTGGACCTTCGCCTCTAGGTATTTGCTGAATCTTGCACAATCGCTTGGGCAGCACTCTCTCTCCCACTTACAGAAATTAAACACGTCGTACCGCATATTCCTATGCATTGCACTTAACAGCGAACTGGAAAAAAATAAATAAATAAAAATAAATAAATAAAAAATAAATAAATAAAAATAAAACAAAAAACAAATAAATACATAAATAAATAAAACAGAAATTAACCCTTAAACGCCGACTGGACGTATTTTACGTCGACATTTTTTGTCTCTCGGGTGCCGACTGGGACGTATTTTACGTCGACATACAAAAGTTTTTTTAAAAATTCGCGGAAAAATACTTTTAGGCCTACTAGCCGAAAACTCTTGAATCACGCGCCTTGGGGATGCTGGGAGTTCACGGATCAAGGTGTTGTTTTGTTTACAATAGTTACGCAGGCGCGCAGGCGCGAATTTCTTCTTGCCGCACTAAAAAGTATCTGTGACACATCTCTGAAATTATTTCGTCACTTTGACATAATTTTTGTACCATTTTAAAATTAGCCGTTACATAGAGTATTATATATGAAAATATGCGCATTTTTATGTAGAATACAACAAAAAAATACTCATGATTGTAGCTTTTATCAGTTTTAAGATATTTTCATATAAATAACGATAAGTGCCAAAATTTCAACCTTCGGTCAACTTGACTCTACCGAAATGGTCGAAAAACGCAATTGTAAGCTAAACTCTTATATTTTAGTAATATTCAATCATTTATCTTAATTTTGCAACTAATTGGAAGTCTCTAGCACAATATTTCGATTTATGGTGAATTTATGAAAAAACTTTTTCCTTACGTCCGCGCGGTAACTCTTCCGAAAATAATCATACATGCGATTGTGGTAATGTTTGCACCATTTTAAATTAGCCGTTACATAAAGTTTATATATGAAAATGTGCGCAATTTCATGCACAATACAACTAAAAACAACCCATGGTTGCAGCTTTTATCAATTTGGAAATATTTTCATATAAAAAATGATAAGTGACAAATTTTCAACCTTCGGTCAATTTTGACTACGAAATGGTTTGAAAAAACGCCCAATTGTAAGCTAAAACGACTATATTCTAGTAATATTCAAGCATTTACCTTCATTTTGCAACAAATTGGAAGTCTCTAGCACAATATTTCGGATTTATGGTGAATTTAATTTATGAAAAAAATAACATTTTCTTTACGTCCGCGCGGTAACTCTTCCGAAAAAATCATACGTGCGATTGTGGTAATGTTTGCACCATTTTAAATTAGCCGTTACATAACGTTTTATATATGAAATGTGCGCAATTTCATGTATAATACAACAATAAATAGTTGAAGGTTGTAGCTATTCTCATTTTCGAATATTTTGCATATAAATCACGACAATAGAAAAAAAACCACGTTCGGTCAAATTTGACTCTACCGAAATGGTCGAAAAACGCAATTGTAAGATAAAACTCTTACAGTCTAGTAATATTCAGTCATTTATCTTCATCGTGAAACATATTCGAAGTCTCTAGCACAATATTTAAATTTATGGTGAATTTTTAAAAAAAACTTTCCTTCCCTCCGCGCGCGGATTCTCCACCACAAATCTCCGAAATGCGTAAGTCCCATTCTCGGAATATTTGCTCCGTTTCATATTAGGCATTTCATAGAGTTTTATATATGAAAATGTGCGCAATTTCATGTAGAATAAAACGAAAAATATTTGAAAGTTGTAGCTTTTCTTTTTTATTTCCGAAATAATTGCATATAAATAAATATATATATAAAAAAATTCGACATTCGGTCAACTTTAGCTCGTCAGATATGGTCGAAAAACTGCATTTGTAAGCTAATATTCTTACAGTATAGTAATAATTCAATCATTTGTCTTCATTCTGAAACACATTGGAAGTCTCTAGGACAATATTAGATTTATGGTGAATTTTTGAAAAAAATATGTGTTTACGTAAGCGCGTTACGAATTCATGCATTATTTTGTGATAATATTTTCTCTGTGTTGCTTTTATCGTTTTACAATGTGTTATATATCAAAATGATCGCAATTTAGTGCACATTACAACGAAAAAAAAAGTAACTTGTTACCTTCAACCGTTTTGCGCACAGCGCGATTTGAATACAATTATATATGAAATTTCGTTTTTGCGCTATCATATATCGCATTATTTATATATGATAATGATAATTTTTTTCATTTCTGATGGTTTGCATACTAAACTTCAAGCATGACAAAAAAAGGAGCTAAAAATGAACTCTTAATCTTGAAAACTAAGCGCGCTGTGATTTTTTGAAAAAAATATTTTTTCCGCTTACGCGCTCACTCTCAAACCCCTTCGGCATACGGGAGTAATTTTTTTATTTACCGCTCCGGGCGTTAAGGGTTAAATACACTTGTGAGCAAATTTTTGACATTAAAAAGTAATAACGAAAGGAAATATTTAATACTTACGTCCTCATTAAGGAACGGCATCTTAAATACGTTAAAGTCATCTGCTCCAACTTAAGCGCGTATATATATGATTACACTGTGATCGCGCGTATTTGCTACACAGGTGATCTCTGTAAGACAGCCCCACCATAATTATTATGCCATAATCTCCGCAGCATTTACAAAACTCGTCATATCTAATCACAATGAACATTGCCACTGCCTTAGAAGGCTGGCTGACCCTTCGACTACACGAATTTCGCTGACTTCAACGCCTGTGTCAGCAGAAGAGGGACAGTTGCCAAAGATACAAAACTATAATCCCCATTTCCTAACATCTACCTCATCCCCTCACTCCTATATAATTCCCAGTCTCTCCAGAAACATAATCCATAGGCCTAATTGCCATTTACCACTGCCACCAACTGTTAAGGGGTCAAATGACCCCATTTAACTAAAAGGAGAGAACTATTACCTGAAAGCAAGACCTAACTTAGTTTGTTCCCATTACCTGTCATCCCTGTAGCTAGCTGAAAATTAATCGTTAAATCTTAGGCGAATTCAAATCCTCGCAATACAAAAATATAATCTTTATTTTCCCAAAATAACTAACATAAAAATGGAATAAAATGAATTAAAAGAAAATCTCCCAAAAATCATTAAACCACCGTTATTCTTCCACGAAATCGTATCGGATATATTATATA
>NC_087203.1:3134156-3194156 GCF_015104395.2 Macrobrachium nipponense
TGAATCGTCTCACTCAAACCACTGTAACTATTAGTTGCAACTTATAAAAATATAACACATTACCTTGGTACCATTTTTCTTTCTGCTGCAGCTTGTTTCATAATTTCACCACAATTCACAATATTTCTCAAAAGAAAAGTCGCCATTACACACTTGTGCAATGTCTGTTCAGAATCCACAAAAAGCACTAAATAGTACTAAATAACTCTAAGAAATACAAAATCTGAAATCTAAAAGTTACGAGTGACCAATTTACATCACGTTAATATGAACTCAAAAGTGGCGTGAGAGAGAGAGAGAGAGAGAGAGAGAGAGAGGAGAGAGAGAGAGAGGAGGGGGGGGGGGGGGGGGCGAGGGAGAAGATCTAAATGCCAGGAATTCAAAGTCTGTAATAATGCTTTCACTCTCTCCTTGTATGGGCAACTTCAAGAGACTGATGGGCTCAAAACGTTTTGGGCACACGAAAGATGATGCAATCTTTCCAGAAGTTTCTAATATGATGTAACTTTACAGAAAAATCATGAAATCTCCACGTGATATTCAGCAAAGACATATGTGTATGAAACCAGTCATGAACGTACTATGCTCAACAAAGACTTACTCGATCGAAGCAAAAATCTCTAATCAAATGTGATGACAGGCTTCCACAAAAATACGAAGATCTTGAGATCTCTTATCTCGAGGCGTTGAAGTATTAGGGAAACAATTCAAGCTCGGAACGGACAAAGTTAATCTCTCTCTCTTTTCATTCTACGTTATATTAACTTTTACATTATGTTATGCGAAATCTGAAGACACACATTTTAAGACATTCTATAACTCTAAGCTAGCTAAGGAATCTGAAAATGTTGCAAAATGCTTGTATATAACATTTCATACAGTTAAAGAGAAGATATATGCATTCTGAAAGTAGCAGTATGTAATAATATACACACTCACACACACACACATATATATATACATATATATATATATATATATATATATATATATATATATATATATATATATATATATATATTATATATATATATATGTAATGGGGGATTCCCCTCCCCCCCCATTATTCATCAGGTAAGCGTGTAGCACGAAACGGAAGGCAAACCAACACACAGCATTACACACAGCCTCTCTCTCTCTCTCTCTCTCTCTAGCACCGACACCTCTCTCTCTCTCCACCTCTTTCTCTCCATTCTAACAGGTAATGAAAATGAGAGAGTCGCATCATAACATTAACATTTATTAACAATGAATAAATAATGGATAATCAAGTCCTACAGACTAACTTAATTACCCCCCAACAGTAAAATGTCTAGTCACCAAAAAAGTTTACACCCATCTGGGAACTCTTTGTCCCCCTCCATTCCAGAATCGTCTGTTTCAAAGATACAGAACACATCCCGGTAAGTACACATAAGTTTAGCAACAAAATCTAAAGATCAGATATTCTTAAAAATGTCAAACAGATAATAAGCCAGCCTTCAGCTAAAGCACTTCAACACTCACCCAAGTCACCGGAACACCACAAACACTATGTCACAAAAACTCCCCGGCGAACGCCACAACATCTTGCCTTTGTCTCCAAGATCCTCTGTCAAAATCCTCCCATAGACTTGCGTATGAAACTATTAAAGGGAAGAGGCGCACACGCACATACGAACACACAGTTCGTTAGCGCCTCGCAACACTAGTTGCATCCAGTTTCACAAAGGCACTTTGAGAAGAGTTAATAAACTCAGTACATTGACTTGTCTAACTAATCATTTTTATCTCACGCCACCTATAGAATACTCATTGTCAGCTACTCTCAGGTCGTTGCTTCTGCACTGTTCTCCACATTCCATAGGTCACAGAGAACACATGGACAATATATTATCAATCAAAAACCCTAGGCCTTACATAGCTCGGCCACCCCATGCTAGCCCCTGCCTAGCAAAATTGCTTATATAATCTAAAACACATTGGCCGGCTTAAAATAAAATATTCGTAATCACTGCACGTCTCTGGCATTATAAAATAAAGTCTGTTACTCTTATATCTCCCAAAAACACTAGAATTTTTCTCTCATTTTTTCTGCATTTCTTGAATATCCCTCTTTGCTTGTCTGCAACTAGCTGCACAGACAGTAGACTGTAGGAAGCTGTAGGAAGACGGAATGCCTCCCTCATTGTAGAAGACTTCTCACGGCTTCTGCAGATCCCCAAAAGACACGCTGTAGAATTCTCGCGATCACCCACGTTGGGAAACTATTCTTGTAATCACCCTGGACAACACGACAGCAGTACTCTCTGCACGGCTGGTGGACGTCTTGCTGGCGTCAGGAAATGACTTTTTTGGTGTGTGTTAGTATGTCAGTCAAGTCTTTGGTCAATCTAAGAAAATTAACCCAGACATACTACTTCTATCAAACAATGATCTCAAAAAGTCAGAAATACTAACCGAACGTCTCCCAATTAACTCCCTTTAATATGACTACTAAATCACAAGTCATTATCGCAACTCTCAAAGGAAAAGAAACATCAAGTTCTCCAAACCAATTCTCCAAACTCACACATCAGCACGAACACAACCCAGAAATCACAGCAACTCCACGGACTTCTGTACTCACATTTCAAACTCGAATGTGCTCATAAGAAAAAAAAAAAAAAGAAAAATCGTAATGAGCCCAAGGAAAAAAAAGAATCACATAACACACCCAGACCCAAAAAAATGTTCTCTCAAGCTCTGATATCTGAACAACCCACAAAATCAGTAAAAAATCTCCAACTTTTAACAGCAAAAACCCCTTTACTGCTCATACAATTAATTACAATGAGACTTAATGTCAAACTCCCATTTACGTAAATAGCAACTCCCGAAAAATCACATCACCCGGTAAAAAGGAATGCCATTTAAAACTCAATCCCCAAATTATATCTCTCATAGGGAAAGGAAGAAAAATAATAAAAACAAGGATAATCACAAGTAGATTTCCCCAATCACAAAACATAATATATGTATAACATGCATAACTCCCCCCCCCCCCCCCCCCCCCCCCCCCCCCGCGTTTTCCCAAGAAATGCTCCATGTAAAGTTATGGAATTTGCCAGAAAGCAAACTCTTACCCATGCGCTTTTGTGAAATGCTATTATCAACATTTCCAGATATTGCTAAAATTCTGAGCTATCATCATCAGAGGAAAAGTGTCAGCACACGGCAGACTCAATGCAGCGTTTGTCAGCAGAAAAATCGCCTGCGGACGCATGCTCAAACATCAGCATAAAGTATGTCCAGTCAGACACACAAGTTTGGAAACTCATGATTCTCAAAAAAAAACTGGTCTAACTGACACATTTCACAGAATTAACTCCAGGATATGACTAATGTGTTCAAAGATTTGTCTCGAAGATTTATTCTCTCAACATGACTTTGCCCAAATTATATGCCTCCAAAATAACACACTTGTGAACATAAAAAATGCACACATCTCCATAGGACTCGTAATGCAGTAACGACACTCGCCTCTAAATAGTCACGAAACCAAAGAGAAAGAACCACAGAAATCTTCTCTTGGCTTGAAAAAAAACTCCCATAACCACAAAAAAAAGGGTCACCCGCCCAAGATTAATTCCAACTCCATATATTTCACCATATTAATAATAACACCACTCTGGTTATAAAAATATTTCTTCCATTTGGTTAATAACCAACCCCCTTATATTTCTCTCTTATTTCTCCAATAGCCACATGTTAATAAAGAAAATCACCACTCCAGGAATAAAGAATAATCACCTCTATTTCGGCAAATACAAAATATTTACCTCTATTTCCCCAATAACTCCATGTGGAACAAAACAAGGCTCCAAAAATATATCTCCAAAAAAAAAATGTGCACTCAAGGCATCTAGCTCACCCACTCACAAATATTGCCCCATAATCTCCAAATATGTGTCTCCATTTGCAACAAAGGTGGTTGCAAAATAATTGAACTAAAAATAGCTCATATCACATTGGCAAATATCAAAAATGGCCAAAAATATATCTCCAATATATTATATCTCAAATTATAACTCCAAAATAATATATACCTCCAAATATAACTCCAAATATATCTCAATTATCTCTCCAAAATAACATATCTCCAATTATATCTCAATTATAACTCCAATTCTCCAGAGAATAACTCCATGTTATAGTCAAAAACTATAAAACTCTCTCCATTTAGCATAGCTGCTAAAAAAGGGCAAAAACTCGGCAAATAAAAACTGTCTAGAAAATTCTAGAAAAAATCACCAATGTGCCACAACTCATTATAACAGAACTCCAAATTCACAGAGTCTTAGCCAAGACTTCTCCATATGC
Organism: Macrobrachium nipponense; assembly: GCF_015104395.2. Taxonomy (NCBI): domain Eukaryota; kingdom Metazoa; phylum Arthropoda; class Malacostraca; order Decapoda; family Palaemonidae; genus Macrobrachium; species Macrobrachium nipponense. The sequence goes on from NC_087203.1 coordinate 3,138,498, forward strand.
ACTACGACATAGGCCACTAGAAAACTTAACCAAGTTTCCTATCTCTCACAAATTTGTCACAAATACAACAAAGGTATTGTGCAAGAAAACTCACAATTTCTGGAACCTATATATCCAGAGAAAAAATGTAGTGCCACTACGTATGCATTCAAAACATGCAAGAAATTCTCCCGTGTATTTCTCTATAGTATCAAATAGCTGAAACACGAACACGTTCCCGAACAATGACTCTAAGTCACGAACTGAGACATTAAAAAATATTCACACCAACTGGAGAGAAAAAATAAACTCAAATTCACCCATGATGAAAAAAACTTGTGTCAGCGATGGCTAACTTCCAAAAAAGGAGAAAAGAAAAATCAACGGCCTTGTTCACTATCTCCCGTAACTCACTAGATGTCAAGCAATTATCTGCTGAACTCACAAAAAAAAAAGAGGAAAACAAAAGAAATAATGTGTTGTTAGTTCCTCCCAAATTCGAAAAAGATTTCACCATTGCCACACAACACAGATACAACACCAATCATCGGCATTTCAAAGTAATCTCTCCAACACAATAAAAAAAATAATCTGCGTATCCCCCTTATATTTGTGTCTTTCAAGGCACAAAGAAACATATAACACATCCCGTGCATGTTAACTACTTTTCCCCTCATTCACGGAAAAGAAAAATCTCTTTTTATTTCCTTTTCTCTTCGTCCAAGAGAGAAAAAAAAATCTCTTTTCTAAAAAAAAAGACTACGGGCGTTTCACGTCATCAACTAATCAATCAGCTGATATCTTAGCATCCATGGTCAAGGCCAAACCCATCCCCCAACACAAAAAAAAAAAGGAGTTCACCCCCAATGAGAAAAAAAAGGTTTCTCCCCCCCTGAGAACAACCCCTCAGTCAAGCAGCAGAACAGCCCGAGACATACACAGGAGTATCCCCATCTCCCCTTGAACAGTGTCTGAGGACCCCCTCCCAAGGTATACACTAGTGCCCTCCCCTGCACTATCTCTCGAGGGAGGCCAGTAGTACCCTCCATGCAACTATCCCCCCGAGGGATGCCAGTACCCTCGCAATGCAACACGCCTCTCTGCAGAAATGTGCTGAGCCCGTAAAATTGTGGCCGCTGTGTCTCTAAGCCAGATATGCTTATCTAAGCACAGTTCACATGCATAGAAAAATACACCCCTATGTTTTAAACAAAGACGAATGCATACGTCTATTATAAACACGTGCAAATAAAGAAAATATGTCACCATGGGGCAAAGACAAGAAAAATTGTTGACCTCTTGAACCAATCCCATAACCCTGAAATATTTAAACAAAACCCACCTCTTCAAAACAACAGTTTTAACACTCACCACTCCATAATGGGAAAAAAAGAACTCGAAATTCTCGTAAAACACGTAAATCTCGTCGGCATAATACAAACGCGATCGGCGAGATGGCACCTGGCAACTGTCACTTACAAACGAGACTGAGTTACTTGTCTCACGGCTCACGCCCTGAATAATCTCGGTACGAGCAAATTTGATGACCCTAATAGAAATTTCTTTCCTCATCCCACATCCCACGGACGGATATTTTCTCTACCCCTTTCACTTAGCAACTGAGATCCAACAATTTAACAATTTTCCACAATCCCACAAAGCTTTGTCGTTCGAAAACTATCGCTAAGCCATAACCCCTTTTATTTTCTAATTGGCCACCCATCTCTACATTGGCGTTCCTAGGCATAGAAAAGAAAGAAAACTTTTATACCCCCTCTCAACCGCCTGCCACCACTGTAAATGGGGGGATTCCCCCCCCCCCATTATTCATAAGGTAAGCGTGACACGAAACGGAAAGCAAACCACACACAACATTAGACACACAGCCTCTCTCTCTCTCTCGGCAATCCCTCTCTCTCTCTCTCTCTCTCTCTCTCTCTCTCTCTCTCTCTAGCACCGACAATCTCTTTCTCTCTCCACCTCTTTCTCTCCATTCTAACAGGTAATGAAAATGAGAGAGTTGCGTCATAACATTAACGTTTATTAACAACTAATAAATAAATAAATCAATCAAGTAATCCAGTCTTACAGACTAACTCAAAAACCCCGTAAATGTAACATGTCTGGTCACCAAAAAAGTCTACACCCCTCTGGGAATTCTTTGTCCCCCGGCATTCCAGAACCGTCTGTTTCAAAGATACAGAACACATCCCGGTAAGTACACACACAAGATTGACAGACAGAGGTTTAAATATTGGATATCATCACAAAAATGTCAAACAGATAACATGCCACTCTTTGGCTAAAGCACTTCAACACTTACCCAAACAACCGGACACTAAAACACTGTTAATAAAAAACTCCCCCGGCGAACGCCACGGCATCTTTGCCTGTGACTTGAAGCCCTCTCAAAATCCTCCCATAGGCTTGGGTATGACACTTTTAACAGAAAGAGGTGCACACGCACATACGAACACACAGTTCGATAGCGCCTCACGGTTCTAGCTGCATCCAGTTTCACAAAGGCACTTTGAGAAGAGTTCATAAACTGTCGTGCATTGACTTGTCGAACTAAGCACTTTTATCTCATGCCATCCCTAGAATCTCATTGTCAGCTACTCTCAGGTCGTCACCTCTGCACTGTTCTCCACATTCCATAGGTCACAGAGAACACATGGACAATATATTATTAATCAAAAACCCTAGGCCTTACATATATATATATATATATATATATATATATATATATATATATATATATATATATATATATATATATATGATCATCATTAAAGGGAAGAGACACACAGTGGTGTATAAGCTGTCTTTCCTCCTGTTTCGTAATTGTTCAATTAATTGCACCATCAGGGCTGTTAAAATGAAAAATAAAATTCCTAGTAAAATTGGTGGTGATTTATGGTGGCTATGATTTTTGGTTGTGATCTGTGGTTGTGAGCCAATGGAGTGGTTACTGTGGTTCTTTGTGGTATTATATCTCTTTGGGGGTGGTACTGGTGCATTGTGGTTTTATGGTTTCCTTGGTAAGATGGTGTATTCTATGAGGTTACATTCACCGGTGGTTATATGGCGGTATATAGTTGTGGTTGATAATTCGTGGATTTTGGTTTTTTGAGGTTTATATCCCGACGAGGCGATTTCTTGGGTGTTATATACATGTGGCGGTATCACAAATGATTTACTTTGAGGTATATTTGGCGGTGTTTAAATGGCTTAGGATTTAGCCTGTGGTGGTGTATTTTATATTGGTTTATATAATAGGGGTGGACAATTTTGGGTACCTGTGTGGTAACAATGAGGAGTTCTTGAGGACATTTTTTGAGGATTTTGAGGATTAATGTGGTTATGGAGTATCAGTGTGGATTTAATGAGGGTTCCCAGTGAGGATTAATGAGGATTTGGGGCTAATTTGAGGTAATAGTGATTTCGGGATTTACAAAGCTAACTAGACAGTGCAATATTGCTGATTGGGGATGTGTTGAATAAACAGGTTGCTTGTTGCTGACAATGTTGTGGTGTCTCAGATGAGACCAATTGTTGATATTTTCTTTTGGAGTTGTTTACTCAGAGGTTTATACTGCTTTCAGGAATTCTAGATAATGACAATTCCATGATAGGGAATTTTAAGGGGCATTCGAGAAATGATACTGATATGTTGCGGCGGTAATTTATGTAGGTGATACAAACTACACTTGGTAATATGATAAAAGGGTTGAATTATTAATGTTTTTGTAAGGGGAAACCATAATCGGGAATTATCTTGAGATACGTAAGATAGAAATAAGACTCAACATTATATTTGATGGAGGTTAGTTGTATAAACGTTATGGGGTTTTGTTGGTGTACTAGCCAGATAAGGGATTAATTGTGAGTTGACAATTAGAGATAAAAGTTCTCCTAGTAAGTTTTAAAAAAGGGGTCAGTGGATAATGACGATATTTATTTTGGTGGGGAATTTCAGACCTTAGTAATTGATTATGAGGTTGGGCATGCTAGTTCATGACAAATTCGTATGTTAAAGTAGGAATTTATTTCTAGTAATACATAGACTTGTAAGGGGGTCAGTTAAGACCAATTAATGACGAAACACGGACACACGATGACTTTAGAGAATTCCCAAGCTCACACAGAGTGGTAACAACAAAAACAACTTAGGATCTACTGGTCAGATGTTTGGTCTTCACACAAGCGACGAGGTCACGGATTGCTACAAATACAGGGACAAGAAATCGTCGATGGCTCGTGTAGAGTCGTCTCAGGATAATTGCTGGTACAAATCAGAGATCTAACATACTTCTACGAGGCGGATGCAGGAAGTACTTGCATGGAAGTCGATAAATATTTCCTGTTTAGCAACGAGGAGACGGTGACGATTGCTTCATTGGAAGACGGCGAATCTACAGTTTATGAACGAGGGTGTTAGGATACACCTACAGGGGTCACAGACCCTCAATGACTCATGCAGAGTCGTTTCGGAATTGTTTATGGTGCTCAGGTGACTGATCTACAATTCATCGCCACATCGAAGAGATCGCAGACGCGCAAATGGCCTGAATAAGCAAAATGTACAAGCACCTGTTCAAGGGTCAAGGAGTGCGTGTGAAATGGCAATTAACATTATCTACCTGTTTGCTAGTATGCCAAAGGCATTCTCCACTGTACGACTTCACCCGATCAGTCGATAATTAAAGATGCTCTCATTTGCTATCAGATTTCATGCAGGGTATGGTGTCATCATAGGGCGAGACCCGCTCAACAATTTCATTGAAAAGCTCCTCTGTAATCCTTGTCAAGTTCCGGTACAGTCCTGGAGTTACGATTGCCGATTCTTTCATCAAGTTGTTGTAGTTTAACATTCTCCTCTCTTCTGTGTGAGTAGGACAACACCCAGCATCTCCTTTGACGTCTTTATGGCTTCTTGCGTGTTCATGCGTCCCGCAGGCACTTCATTACTCTTAACTGCAACAGAGAATTGTAATGATTCAATATGGCCAGTGCTAATTCAGGATCATGTAAGTTGTCAACTATCAGATTCAAATATTCCTGGTCTTTCACAAATTCCTGGTCCTCCATCTTGTGCCTCTGTCGGGGCCTGGAATGGGAATGAGTGTCGAATTCTCACCACCGCCTTCATATATAATCCAACATGTTCACGACACAGTTACATACGTCATAATGTCGTTGTGTCGGCATATGTGTTATGTATGACGTAATTGCCTTCGCAGTAGTCGCCGTCTACAAAAAACCATTAAAATCGGGCGTGGCCAAGATCATCGGCGAAACAAGTGTACGACTACACAAGTCGACAATCTCATTTCCACGTACGTAATTGTACATTGTGCACGTCGTACTGGTGTCGTCATAGCTGATATTTTTTTCTTTTTAGCACAATGTCCGCGACTAACGCCAAACCAACCATTACGCCAGTTGCCGACTTGAATCGCCAATGTGTGGCGTCTTGAGTCTCTTTAGGTGATACGGCATACATTTGAAGCAAAACTAACGTTTGCTAAAGAGAACAAAAATAGCTGGAGTAAGATTTCATATCTTTATAAAAGACAGTGTTTTGATGAAATCAAAATACACAGTAGAAGAAATGTGCACCATTATAGGGGCGTGCACAGACTTTCAGAGGGGCAGGGGCTCATGTTGATAAAAGGGCACTCCCTCAGTTTTTGAAAATGAAATCTGCCATGTTTTATATGCTTCAATTATTATATAATGATTTATGATATATATAAAAAGAAGAAACGTTAAAAGGTTAATGTGACAGTCTTAAAGTCCATTAAATTCAATACGTGTATAACATCATCATATTGAATTATTATTTTGGCAAAAAGGGCACCTTAGCTATGAAGAAGAAAAGGGCAGGGGCTGAAGCGCCTCAAGCCACCCCCTTGTGCAGCCCCTGGGCACCAATGATGATTATAATTACGTTAGTACGTGATTCGTTTATCACACTTCACCAAACGTGAAAAATAAGAGACGGGGTGTAGGTCCTGACCGGTTTCGAAGTTATTTCACAATGAATACCACGCTCTGTCCTTCCGACCTATGTGAGTTCTAACTTCTTTTTTCCATCTTGGAATAATTATGCCGTCAGAGATTTTGCCGACGCCCTCAATCAAACTCATGCAACCGATGAACACCTGCGGTTTCTACGCGAATGTAGGGATGAACCAGTGACACAAACAAAGATCAATGATAACTAAATCCTCGTTAAATTAGATCGACAACCGTTCGGTGAACTTCAACGTGCTACATTGGAAAAACATATCAACATGAAGATATTGGAAATTAAAAAGAATTTTGAAGATTACTTAACATTAACACGACAATTTGAAACCCCAATACCACAAGGGTGGAAAGATTCTCTACGTGAATATTGCCATGAAGATAAGTCAAGTGTATCGGAATCTTAAAGGTAAACACAACAATCAAATGAAATTGCTGATCGAAAGAGTCCCTTGGACCACCAACGCCAATCATGACTGTGTCGTTAATTTATCAAACAAACAAACATCTGGATAATAATGTGATCGGTGCCTTAGACTACGGATTAAATTTTGCTTTATCATTTGGCTTTGTGAACACTAGAAATTACCACTGGAACGCGCAATTCGGAAAAATATCGTGATTTAACTAGTGAAGAAGTGAACATAGCTAAGGGAGTAGTGATCTATGGAAATATGAAGAAGTCAGACACCACATATGTCCCCAAAAGACTTATGGTTTCCATCAACCAACAAAAAAGATAAAAATTTACACATAACGAAAAAAGACAAATCAGGTGCTTTCGTAATTTTAAATAAAAATGAGTTTTTAGATAAAATGGATAGTCTTATGAATTAAATAAAATCCCATTAGATCATGTGAATAGTGATTTTAATAGGAAAGAGAAAGGCTATTAAAAGGAAACTAAAGCCTTAAGCCTGGGTCACACACATTGGCGATTTCAAACCGCGTATGTCGTAACGCCCGAAATTTTGCTCATTACGACCCCACTACGCTCTCATTACAACCAATTCGCCATAAATCGGCAAAAATCGTAACCAAGTCCCCGAGTTTGACGACTTTGCTCCAGGGAGTCGCCTTCATTCCACGACTACTGTCAAAAGTTGCCATGACATGGCGCAACACGTAACAATTTCGTAATGGCCTCTCGACTTACGACATTTGATTACACAAGTCACTAGCAATGACGAGTTACGGCATTCAGTACAACATACGCCATGTACGTGGCAAACCCACAACATGGGCAATGGGGCTGCGCATTGAGTCAGAATGTGTCAAGTGCGTCGGCAGCCTATAAATGTAGTTCAAGGGCTTAGTTATTTGCCCACAGCTGCCTCGGTTTTGGATTCAAGATTTTCTGTATTCTTGATATAATTTGAGAATTTCAAATATAGGTAGATGTGACAGTGAATACAACTTAAACGAAAATATATCCTGTAATATAAATGAAGATGAAGTTTAACTTTTATTCACGAAATTTACACAGATTTTTTAACATGATTTTCTTTAGTGAGTTCACTGCAATTAGAGTCCATATATTAATTAGCCTTCTGAAGTATAATAAATGAAAAGGCATTCTCTATTTTGAGTAAAATATATATTTCATTAAAGATTTTCAGTAGGAATTCTTGATATAATTTGAATACTTCAGATACAAATATATATGACACTGAATACTACTTAAAAGAAAATATATTTGGTAATTATATAAATAATTTTGAATTTTAATATTTTTATTCGGGAAATTTACAGTTTTTCAACATGTTTTTTGAAGCATGAAAATGCATTCTTTAAAATCGTTTAATTAGTATAATATCATTGATTCCTGCCAATGAATGAAGCCTGAAGGGGAGTTTACATAATCACGAAGACAACCTCATGTGTCACTGAGTCTTCTCGATTTGCCTCACTCCTAACAGTAGGATTTTTAAAATAAGAATTAAGTTGTGCAACACACAAGCGGTCAACATCAAGGACTCGATACGATCATGAAGAAGATTTATGGGGGTTCTGAAGCACTCTCAATCTATGGGAGGTAAATGGAAAAATATTGATGTAGTTATTAGACTATAAATTTATGGTGGTATCCATGTTCACGACTCAGTACAATCCCGTTAGGTAAGTCGGAATATTACGTAACTAAATCGCAAATAAATCGTCAAAAATGATCATGCCTTCACGGAACTCGCCGTCTTGTAAAAATAAAACCCGTTAAATGTTGGTGTGGCCTAAATTATCGTGACTTGCGCGTGCGACTACGTAAATACCTAATCTCATCTCAACTTGCACAATGCTGTTGTAATGGTTCATTGCGGAAGTCGTCATGGAGTCAATATCAGCTGACTTTTCTTTTTTTGTTGAGCCCAAGCCCCGCCACTATAGGGGACTGATCGCCAAACCTAGCCTTTACGAAAGTCGCGTTCTGAAATTGTCAAAATGTGACCCAGGCTTTACAGAAAAGTTGTGTGTGACCACAAACCAAACTCCAGCCAGGCCAATTATCATCTCACGTGGTTCCGCTTACAATCTAGCAAAGTACCTAGTGGATATTCTTAACCAATAAGGAGATCCCTGTATCATAGGTGTTCTTGTTGATGATTTAATATTATCATGTAAATCAGATAAACTGATGAAGGAAAAGAAAGTGTTCCTGGCTTTACAACATAAACTGAAAGACCTGGTGAGCTTAATTATTTTTTAGGTGTAAAGTTGTACTTAATACTTCCAAAGGTCAAGTGAGGATCGGTCAACCATCTTATACTGAAAATGTTTTTTTAAAAATTTGGTATGGAGAGTTCAAAGCCTATAGAAGCACCGATTGATCCAAGTCTGGAGTTATGTAAAGCATCTGATCAATGCATAGTATGTGATCAGAACATGTAGCAGTCAGCTGTGTGGGAGTTTATTGTATGTTTCTGTAAAAACAAGGCCTGATATCACATTTGCAGTGAGTAGTGTTGCTAAGTATTGTACTAAACTACCATTCAGCATTGGAAAGCAGTGAAGCTTATAATGAGATATCTAAAGGGTACACATAATTTTGGAATATTATATGACAATGATGGTATTTCAGAGATCTCTGGGTATTCAGATGCTGATTGGGCAGGTGACACGGATGATCGCTAGTCAACTTCCTGCTATACTTTTCACCTAAGTTTTGGTGTTGTGAGTTGGAGTGGTAAAACACAGAGTTGCGTTGCTTTATCAACTGCTGAAGCAGAGTATACGTACAGCTTTAGCTAGCGTAACACAAGAAACTGTTCGGGTGCGGAAGCTACATGACAGGAGATTTGAAATTTGAATGTAAAAACCCAATGTTTATATCAAGGGACAATCACTCTACCATTGCTATGTCAAGGAATCCTCAGTATCATGAAAAACAAAACTTATTGACATTAAATTTCATTTTGTATAAGATCGATGTGACAGAAATGTAATTCAGGCGCTATATTGCCCAATAAATGATATGATTGCCGATATATTTAGTAAGGGTTAAAGTCAAGACAATGGTAAAATCAACTAAATGAACATAACAAGGTTTTCAAACCTAATAATAATGATACTATAAACATGAGAGAAGCATCCATCATTTGTTCAATGTAAAGCCTTTCAATCTTTATTATGTTCAAGTCACTGACTTCAAAACCACCCAGCCAATGGATAATAGCACGTGCCACATTTGCGATCCCGTTAAAAAAAAGAAAAAATCAGCATTACTTTCAAATGCCACCCAGCTCGCGCTGGTGCTATCCTAAAAATAGTTTAAACTCTCCCGCCAAAACGCAAATCAGCTTTCTTTCAGTCGTGACGGGTATCTGACGCCATTTGAGAATGGTGAGAATAGAGGGCTGCCACGTGCACTGCAATCAGATGAAACGAGAACTTTTTTTTCGGAGAATTATGACAAGCTTACACACACACACACACACACACACACTCACACACACACACACACACACACACACACACACACACACACACACACACATATATATATATATATACATATATAGATATAGAATATGAATTTACTTATGTGTCTATGGAATATATGTGCATATAATATATATATATATATATATATATATATATATATATATATATATATATACACACACACATATATATATAATATATATATATATATATATATATATATATACATATACATATATATATATAATATATATATATATATATATATATATATATATATATATATATATATATATATATATATATATATATACATATAATATATATATATATATATATATATATATCATATATAGACACCTAGACATGCATAGTACATAAGTAAATTCATTTTTATTCGTTTGATGCCTTATAGACAGCCGCGGTAATGTGAATCGCTAATCTGTGGAAAGGTTTTTGTTGCAAAACCTGAAAAAATAAACTGAGAAACAATCCACGTCAAAAATGTTTCATGTTTTTGACTTGAGCCAAAAATAAGAATAAATTAAACTATCAAACTTCGCTATTTTATTAAAATAGAAATGTAAATAGCACATGATAATTTGATTTCAGTTTCAGTCTTCCAGTTTAAAGTCTAAAATCAAAATTCTTGAAAAAAATATGTTTGCGCCCCGAAGTCTCTCAGGTGACAAATAGCATTTATTATGTTAGTTTCTAGATTTAACAACATTTTCCTTTAACTTCTACTAAAGAAAGAGTTTTAACAATATATAGCATACGCACCAATTGTGTATCTGTTTCACAGTAACATTGATATTGTACTAATGGTATTTCGGCATGATGATAATAAGTATAAAATAATTCTATTACATGTTGAGCTTAGATCTGCCGTAGAATGATTCTCGAGAGCATATATATTTATTTGCCGTAAAGTTATTTTCAGAAAGAAAAACTGCATATTCAAATTGCGCTGTAATTACTAGTTGGCAACTCTTGTATGGCACGATTCGGTCCAACTCCCAGCAATGGTTAACTCCCCTCTAGTAGTTTAGTGAGTAGGTGCGCGTTGTTGAGTGTGGTTCCTTACGTTACTCCTGATCTCCGAAGCGCGGAGGCAAATTCTTACCCTGACTTCTCGTAGCATTTCTGCAGAAGGCAGTATGGAAACTGATTTACTTGCAGCGGTAAATGGCCATTGAAGGAGTGATGATAAAAATTTAAAAAGTTTCGCAACGGGCTTCCAGTAAATTAGACTCATGTCTTTTCACTTTTTCCACTGAAGACTTTAAAAAAACATAATAAGATTAACCGAAGAAAAGTGTTATGCATCGTACTGTTACAATGAAGATTCAAGAAGTATTTATACTCACTATCGTACTGATAAACATTAAATATGGTAAGTACTTGACTTGTAACCTTTACTTCTAGTATATGGATGCGGCTTCTTTTCTTTTTTTCTTTTACCGCATTTTGCTTTTGGTGAATTGCATTGGTTTGAGCTAAAGGGCTGTTGAGTCCTCAGTTTTATAACACGAGTTAAGATCTGTAATATTACTTTATTGTTAATCACCCAATCATAAAAAAAACATCGTGGGGGCACAGGTAGTAATACCCATAAGAGATTATTTTGCTCAGGCTAACGATAGACGTATCCTTTTTCTGAAAAGCACGTAAGCCATTATAGTTTACATACTACAAATTAAGTTTCAAACTTAAACTTTAAAGTTTGTCTAGGTTTCGCAAGTCGAAAGTGGATAAATAGGTAGTGTGCCGCTTAGATATGGACTAGTGTATTGCGTTTAGAAACCTCGATAGTGGTGAACCTAAAGACAAATGTAACCTTTAGGCAATTAAGAAAACCCCATAATCTCGTTCGGTCTGAAAGACTTCACGAGACCTTTGTATGGTAAACTGCCTTACCAGTACCTGATATGGATCATCATCGATGCACGTAAATTGAGAAGTGTAGGTACCTACAGCTGTGATATGAAAGGGATTACATTTACCGTCGCTTACCAGTGTCTGCTTCCAGAACTCCGAAAAGGACCGCCTCGATGGGGCAAATTATTGTTGATTTTAAAGAACGGATTTGGAAGACACAATGGGAAATGAAAATTGGAATATTGCATGGTGAAACTCGAAAAAATTCAGTAACAGCCTTTAAGTTTAATCCTACATAGCCCAGTGAATGTAGAATTGTTATGTACTAAAGTATAGTATAGGCCTACAGGATGCTGCACGCAAGTTTTAGACAGTATTCTTCCCTGTCAGAAAGACTGGCAAATTTATCAGGCTATGCCGAGGTGGTTAGGGCAATCAAAGCCGCCCAAATCTAGTACGATGTGGCTCTCGTGGGGTTGGTGTGATTAGCTGTTAAAGTAGGCTACTCCAGTAAATACAACTGATAGACACGGCTCGTTGGATTAGCTTCAGATTTATCCCTGTGATCACCATTCCCACATTTTCGTGTTTTTGCCAGTTTTATTTCCCTGTACTCCAAGTACCGTATTTAAATGAACAATGGATTTTTGCGTTGAGTTTATTTTGCCATTGCCGTTCGCATTTCCCACTCAAACAGACCCAGTTTCCCTTAGTGGCCGATTCCTCCCCCCGACCAACCATCAGTTGTTGGAGTTTCGGGAAATTAACAGTAGGCTGTATTAGAGGTGTCCGAGCTTCCAGTATAATGCCTTGCCTGAAATTTTAAAAATAATGACAACATATAAGAGGCTTTGCATGAAGGATCCTGACTATGTACAAGATTGGAAGGAACTTATGCAACTCAGAATTTTATTGCAAGCCATCAGCTTTCAATAACGATAAAAAAAACCAACACGGCGAACACCATTATAGTTAAGAATGTATTTTATATTGCCACCGAATTTTACGTAGTATTGTTAAATTGTGACATGATAAGTAAAAAGTTAAGAAATCCATTGTTTTCAATGATATATTTTAAGGATGCCTTTAAAGTGTTTTGTCAGGTTGCCATGGATTATGATAATGGGTCAGGTGTTGGTGGTGGGGGAGGCTCCCGGTCTGTTGCTATGGATGAATTAGCCACCGCTAATGTTCCCGTATGTTTTTGGTTATGGGAATATCAATTACTGTTTTGTATCCATCTTACCATCAGTATTTGACATAATCATAGTTGTAGATAAAATTTTGCACATTATGATTTTTATGGCAGATTCTTCCATACGTAGGTAATACTATGCTTGGCGAAACAGTGCACGTGAATAGAAGAACTTGACTGCCATAAATCCTTTGGATGGAGCAGTGCGTTGAGTGCAAGAATCACGTTATGGTAAACATGATAAAACAACAATAGAATAGAGCTGAAATATTTTGTGAAAAACTTTTATAGATTGGTCAGATTTTGAGGCTGCCACTGAATGTTGTAGGCATGAAAATTTTGGTAAATCATAACCCATGATAGGGTATTGTATTAGATCATGAACTTTCATGAGAAAATTAATCACTGCTGATACAATAAAAGCAACGACGTTACTGGACTTATGATATATCCGTATATCTTTTCGGAATTACAATGAATTAGGGGAAATGTTGTCTTTAATTGTAAATTATTTAACTTCCTTTTGAGGGACACTTCAATAACTGATCACGTAAAAAGTTAACAATATCTCGCAAAATCCGGTGGCATTTAAAACTACAAACTATCGTGGCGTGGTCGTCTTTTCACCGTTATGACAAGCTTCTAATAAAATAACTCATTTCAAGGTTCCTCCCTGTCTTTTATGTAGCATTTACAGGGGTATGCAGATCCTACTGGACATGGGCTGCTTGTGTTGCCCTAAACCCCCCGTCAATTTAAAAGCCAAGGTACTGAATACTTCTGAGGTTCTGGGATTTCTGGAATTTTCTGCTAAAACGTTTTACGCACTTTGTCCCTTTAAAATCAACAACCGTTTGGCTCATTAGGGAGTCACTTTTAGAATTGGAGTAAGACCGTCATAAGTTACGATAAATGTAGTCCCTTTAATATAGCAGACTAGTTACACTGTGACTATAATACACTGTCAATTTATATTTATATGCTGTGACGCTCATCTATTTCAGATCCAGGCAAGGCATAGTAACCTAAAAGCGTCTCTTGTGCCTTCTTTCAGCTGAACTAGATTGTTTTTTGTTTTTAATAGTTTAATGTTTACATGTATGCAATATAAAAGCCTTTATAACGCCTCACACTATTTTACAAATTTATGGAAACTGCAAACATATACATATTCTTGGCCGAGGTCTCGGTGGCTGCTTTTAATGTCATCTTGGATGTGTAGTAAGTGACAAGTTCTGGGCCTCATGTGGGTTGACCTGTTATTATCTGGACCTTACTTTTGGTCGGAATTCATATCCCGTCTCATTTTTTTCCGTGTGAAACTGCTTATATATATATATATATATATATATATATATATATATATATATATATATATATATATATATTATATATATATATATATACTATATATATATATATTATGTTTTATATATGTATATATATGTGTGTATATATTATATAGTGTATATATGTATGTGTATATATGTATCTATGTATATATATGTGTATATAGATATGTATGTGGTATATATGTAAGTATGTATGTATAGGTATGTATGTATATATATATATATATATATATATATATATATATATATATATGTTTATATATGTATATAGATGCATATTTGGAATATCATCATCAAAACATTCGGGAGCCCCAGAAAGACTACAGTCAAAGAAACATGCTTTATTATGATACGAAACTTTTCATGTCGCTTCAACACATCACACACATACATACACACACACACATATATATATGATTATGTATATATATATATATATATATATATATATATATATATATATTTATACAGTAGAAACATATTTTTCAGTATTAATTTGTTCCCTCAACAAGGGGGAGTTCCGAATGAAAAACAACGCAATAGTTGCTGACACATTGAATACTGGCTGCTTCACATACACGTATCCTACACGACTATCAGCCGGGCGTCAAATTCCTTATATAGTTATTTTTACGTTTATTACATTCTCTTTGCAGAGGTTTGCAAGACAAGTTACGTTTGCCTCTGTGAATGCGCATGATGAATTAAATATTGGTACTCTCCAAGTGAAGTCGGGATTTTCACTTGTAGCTTTGTTAACTCCTGGGGACCATGAAAATCACGTTACAAGATTTTCATGGGTTTTACAAATTTGGGATTAACGATAACAGTGGTGATAAACGAACTGAAGGAACATTCGTCTAGGGTTGAAGGCTGGAGGGCTCTTGTGGTGCTCATCACCCCATGACCGGAACTACGGGCCATCCTTCCGTTTCCGCTTCCCCTTCTTTTCTTTTCTTTGTGTTCGTGCTGCTCATTTTTGTTATGGTGGTCTGATCTCGTTACTCCCACCATCCAAGTTGTTCGGAGGTTATGGATTTCTCTTTAGGTTGTCCACTTGCTTCTAAAATAATTTCCGATTGTGTGTGAGAATTCAAGGAGGGATGGCCGTTCAAGGAAGTTTGAGTCGACTTTAAAGAGGATCTGGATTCAGATCCAATTCCCCCGTCCCCCCCCCCCCCCCCCCCCCCCGCTTTGTGTGAAGTATGCGCTGTTCCTTTCTATAATAGCTGGCTTTGTTTCAAATCTAAAGGACATGGTGTGTGTTGTGTGTGAATGGTGGGGGGTTAGAGGTGCTGGTAAGGGTCGTTTAATAATTTCTCCGATATTAATGGTCGAATTATGTAACCGGCGAGTGAACTGTTGTTTTAAACAGATCCTAACGCATGAACACTTTATCTAAATAGACAATCATTATCTTTTAGCTTATGTTGTTTTAGGCAAGGTTTGAAGTATATAATTGCATCAGTCGTCGAAATTTTTAAGGGAGTCCGACGATGACCGAACTTTAGGGCGAAGAGAAACTTTTCCGGTCATAGTGTGCATGTGCGTGTGCGTGTGTGTGTGTGTGAGAGAGAGAGAGAGAGAGAGAGAGAGAGCTCTCAGATTTTATGTAATGAAGCCTCTTAGCTTGGAGGCAGAGAACTGTCTATCGAAATACCGTATTATGTAGATACCGTGCGTAGAGACCGTTAATCGGAATACCGTGCGTAATTTATAGGTCTGCCCGTTTTCTCTAAGAATAAGAAAGCAGGCGATATAACAGATATACGTGGATAGCAACAGTATTGATACTAAAAATTCTTGTGTTTTTATTGCAATTATGGAGACTTGGCATGTATTTGTAAGGTTATATAAATATTCATTTTAGCATTTGGAGTTGGAAAAGCTAGCCGCAACTCATGCTTAGTAGACATTGTGCTTGGACGACTGACCCCTAAAGGCCGGGAACTTCACAAAGCTCATTTGTGAAATACCGTGAGGGCCGGAACTCAACATTAGTCGAGTTAGTTCTGAACCTGGAAAACAATGACAACCGAAAATTTTTTATAGGTCTCTTAATGTTAGCAAAAAAGAAAGAAAATCTGACGTTCGCGGCCCCTAGATATAAATTTTTGGGGGGGCGAAATTCCCCGAAAATCGTATTTTTTTTTCTTTTTACAATTTCGCATTTTATGCCTTAACCAGGCATTTTAGAGAAAATTGTCAAGTGATGATAATTAAGTGCGATAATTTATATTTCCAGTGGTAAATAATATGAATACTTTGCGTAATTAGTATAGCTTCTAGGACTAGACAATTAATGAATAAAGGTTCACCTAAGGACCCGGAAAATGCGTTTTTTCCCCTTCAGTTTTTGTCCTTTCACTATAGATATGCGTGTAATCGGTACATAGCTTTCAATATGATTGAAAGTACTATAAAATACCGTTACATAGGTTTATAAAGAATATATTAGGTGCGATTTATGTTGCTGGGTCGGTTCCTCAGTGCATCGACTGGAACCCCGGAAATGCTTTATTTTTTATCTTGATGAATTTACCGATTTAATTGATTATAATATGTACTTTTACTTAATATACTCCTATATCTACACCCAATAATAATAATGATAATAATAATAATAATAATAATAATAATAATTATTGAGGTATTCGAATATGCTTAAAGTCCAATTAATATGGTTTTTTTTCCCAAGGGTTGCTGAAATGAAACGAAGATATGGATGGCCTAAAATAGTTTAGTGTTAAAAGATGATGCATCAGATTTCAAACCAGATGAAAAGCCATGTATCATGTGTAATAAAAGTGATGGGAGTGTCAAGTACTGAAAATGGCAGAGGAAAAATCATGGCAGCTGCAAAAATACACAATGACACTGTTACTAACGATTAAAGGCCCATTTAGTGAGGCTGCAGTGTTTTCCTACCATTTAAGTAATGTCTGCTATGTACAGTACTGTCAAAAGAGGTCCCTCTTAAAGATTCAAAATGATAAGGAAAAAATAGAATATGAAGATGAAGTAAGCAAATCTCTAGACTGAAGAGCAAAATCTTATAAATATCTCAGGTATTTTTGACTCTGTTCAAGAGCTTCTAAGGTCCTGTGCATCACCAAATTTATCCTTGAGGCCAAAGTCTAGCTTCTGCAATGATTCCCTCAATAGAAGAGCACATTCTGTAACAGGATTGCAACGTCTTACGACATCTGCTACTACTTCTGTTTGAAGGCCCGAAGAAAAAAAAAACATGAGTGTTTTGTTAGCCTTTGTAGGCTTGGAAAATCTTAATACCATTTCTAAAGTCATCACCCAACAGTAGTTTTAGCTCCTTGTTTTTGACTTTGACATTTTCATTTTGTATATTAAACTGGTCTCTTATGTAACTGAGGGTGTATCCATAACTTTATCTAGACCAGATTTAATATCAGGAGCTATGAAAGAAAACGCTACTACCTTTTCTGATACTTTTGATGTGCTTTTGCCATCTGACTGTAGTTTCCATTTGTATTTCTGTAAATACCCAGATATACAATTGACGTGACACAGTAAATCGGCCCCAAAAACACTTGATACATCTTGCAAGTGACAAGTGCGAGTGAAAACATCATCTTGTAAGTATAAAGTGGCTTTCAAAAACTCTTCAGCTCTTGGGCTCTCATTTATTCTATACTTCTGGTAAATTAGCTTATGAGATTTCTGGTTACAGATAATGCATAATTGGTCTAGATAAGAAGTAAACTTGTTTGAGGACTGTGTTGTCGTGATCGTTTCCTTGCAGCAGATTTCCTAAGATTTTGCTCTTCAGTCTAGAGAGATTTGCTTGCTTCATCTTCATATTCTATTTTTTCCTTATTTTGAATCTTTAAGAGGGACCTCTTTTGACAGTACTGTACATAGCAGGCATTACTTAAATGGTAGGGAAACACTGCAGCCTCACTTAATGGGCCTTAAATCGTTAGTAACAGTGTCATTGTGTATTTTTGTATTTTTTGCTGCTGCCCAGATTTTCCTTCTGCCATTTTCAGTACTTGACACTCCCATCACTTTTATTACACATAATACATGGCTTTTCATCTGGTTTGAAGTCTGATGCACCATCCTTTAACACACTAAACTATTTTAGGACATCCATATCTTCGTTTCATTTCAGCAACCCTTGGGAAAAAAACCATATTAATTGGACTTTAAAAAATTTAGAATAATACCTTAAAATTAGACACTTGTAAGTATTTGCAAACATTTTAATCACTTTTCCCTCTTCTTTTAAGTTTGTAAAGTTCTAATTAGTGGAAATAGTTGAAGTTTCACCCAAATCGGGGCAGTATTAAGAGAGATATGACAAGTTTCACAATCGGGCGGCCGCCATCTTTGATGACGTCATAACCAGAAAACCTACCAGATGGCAGATGTCCACCCAAGTCAAAAACACTTACTATTATAAGACACCTACTAAACATTTCTTAAGTAAAATTCTCCATACTCAAATTGTCCTACAGAACCATATCCAGCACCTGGACTACATGCTACTCAGGCTGCTCTCTGATTGGTGAATATCCCTTTTTCTGGTATTTTCCGATAAGCTAAATATTGCAGCTCTTGGAGTGATGAACACTTTTCCTTGGAATTGTCACTGTAAATGTACGTAAACAGCTATTCCGGCTTTTTTATTTATTTATTTATTTATTTATTTTTTGTACCGCTTCCACAGGACGAACAATACCAGATATTGTTCAATTTGTTGATAAGTCATTTTGGGCCAAAATCGGCGGTCGAGTTGTATGGCTAAACCGAGAGAATTTGGTATTAAACCCCTTCTTGTCGACCAGAACTAATAAGATTTTGTACCCAAACTTGTGCCTTTTTTTCTGTCATAGTGAAATATTTTAAGAAACATCAGAATGTCCGGGGTAAAAGTTGGTGCAGTAGATGGTAACTCCGCTACATTTAAATATTTTTCTTTGTATTTCTTTAGATCTATTTGCTGCATTTTATACTTTAACAGTTCGACACAAGTTCTGACAATATGTCTGGCCTCGGCCTCATCATTATCGTTAACCGTATTTCTTGTGTTCTGACCAAATGCCGGCCAACTTGCTCTTTCTTGAAACCACATTTCTTCTATCTGATACGGACGAAAAGTGATTTGGTCTCCATACTTTCCACTTGGCTTCATCTGAATATTTTTATCAGTGAAAGTTAACCCCTCTCCATAGGTGTTCACTTTAGCTACTAAATCGTTCACTGTATACACACCATTTTCCCCTTATTTACCCAGAAATCCGCATAATTTCTGGAAAGCTTCTTCCTTAGGTCTGACCTCAAGGCGTCCAGCTTTCTAGAATACCAAAAAGTATTTCATTAGTCACATATAGTAACACATATAAATATGATAAAAACAATACCTACATCGTAAATATAATCGTGCAACATGCTTTGACTTACATCGGTCTGACTACGATCTGAAGCCCAATAGCATTTTTCGTGGTAAAATGCCTCCTCAGCCAATAGGTCGTTGATGCCTTCCAAACTCCAGGCTACTTCCAGGCCATATTCATCACATGTATGTAAGGAGGCGGGGAAGGTGGGGGGATGTATGGAGATGTACAGGGCAGCCAACCTGGAGGCAGCGTCCGAATTCTTAGATGATGGCCATGGTAGGACTTATATGCATTATTATAATTAGGTCAATATTATGGATATTCGAAAAATAAATATATTAAATCGACTAATATATTTGATTATGTTGTTTAAAAAGCTAAGTGAATCAACAAGATTTTTAGTTTATTATTATTATTATTATTATTATTATTATAATTATTATTATTATTATTATTTTTTTTTTTTTGTTTTTTTGTTTTATAACAGTCCTCTAATTCGACTGGGTGGTATTTCTAGTGTGGGGTTCAAGGTTGCATCCTGCTTCCTTAGGAGTCCATCACTCTTCTTACTATGTGCGCCGTTTCTAGAATCACACACTTCTGCATTAGTCCATTAGTCCTGGGGCTACTTCAGCCTCTAGTTTTTCCAGATTCCTTTTCAGGGATCTTAGGATCGTGCCTAGTGTTCTATGATTATGGGTACAATTTCCACTGGCATATTATTATTATTATTATTATTATTATTATTATTATTATAGTTTCAGTATATACTTACATTAATCCTAAGTGTATAAAATCAGTATGATGGTCATTTCTCATCAAGAGTGAAAATAAAGCATTTCCGATGTTCCAATCGACACACTGTATGAACCGTGCAAGCTATGTAAATCGTGCTAAATATTATTTGTTATACACCGTTAGAAATAGTAGAGTGGATAACAAGATAATTGTGCCCTTGGTGATACAAGCATGAAGTTCGGAACACATGGTGCTAGTAGGTCACTTTTCAACAAAAAAACGTTAGCCCCTTGAAAATCCAAAATGGTGGCCAGTTTTTCAAGATGGCCACCATTTTTAGCAGTCGATATTGGTAAAATCCGTATATTCGTTATTTTTTGTGTGACTTCTTGTGGTGTTGTTTTAATTTAAATGTGTAGAATGAATTCCTGATCATTGTATAATAGTAAAGAGTGGATTATAAAGCTATTTTATTGCTATCTGAATCCATAAATATGTATGATAAATGATGCAGTACACTAAAAGATATGTACAGATAACCGAAAGATATTAATCCATTAATTAGTTTTCTTGTTTATTTTGCTATATGTAATAATTAATTTTATGTACACCATGACAACCACGTTTTGTCATTTCTTGATAGGTTTTAGCAAATAGAGGAAGTGTTGTCCATGTTATTTTCCATTCTTAACCCTTTTTTATCCAGCCCCACATAGCTGGCCTTGGCACATTAGTCTGACGAACTCCATATGTATCCTGCTTGGAAAGCTGCACATTTTGCATGTTCAAGCAAGGCAGACTGACTTGGAGGAATTGAATCATATGCTCTCTGCTTCCTTGCAAAAAAGTCTTAATCTGGCATCAGTGAAACTTGATCTATCGTACATGACAACATTCCTTACTAATAATACCTTCAGATCATTAGCATCAACTTCCTATGGGCAGTTACTGAGTTTCTTGAAGATTGAGATTACCTCACAGCAAACATTCCATGTTTGCAATGCTGACTTTTTAGCTTTTCCATGAAAAGCTGATACAACATCACATCAGTAAATGCATGAAAAAATCGAAGCCCCTTAGCTTTGTCCACACCAATGAAATTTACCATGTCATGAACTGGGATGTATCGAAAATGAGATTTGGTAGAACAAATATTGCTGTAATTAGTTCATCATCTGTAGCTCTGATTATGGCAGCTCTGTTTCCTTCTCAAACAGCATTCTTAACATGGAGAAAGATCCGTGTTATCTGCTTCCTCTTGATAGCAAGTTGTGTCAACTAATGATGACATCACCATGTTGCACAAAGCTTCTGTTCCTTTTGTCATAATTACTGTGCTGTTAGATTCTATTTCAGAATGTATTTTATCTGAAAGGAAGCTGAACAATTCTGTCTTGTTGTCACTGTCTTTAGTGTACAAATCGTATACTATGTCAACTCAGTTGTATTTTCTGCAGTATGATCTGAATTTGGGCAGAATATCTTCTTTAGCATAATTTTCAAAGGTTTTAGAATTGTTTGGCTTTGTGCTGTAAACAATTGCTGAACTATCTATGATAATAGCATCTACAGCCTCTGGATCTGTGTCAAGTAGTGTGATCTTCCTTCACCATCTTTGTTTTTAAACTACTGGCAACAGAGACATCATCGAAGAAAAGGATGTTATTCCTCTTAATAGGCTGATAGAAGACTTGTTCTCCAGAGGCTAGACTTTTCATAAATGCCTTGAACTGTTCTTTCCCCGTTTTCTGATATTCCCATACCATGTCAGCTCTACTTGGCTCCACAATGTCCTTTTTGTCTAATATCAGCAGACATTTGGAGTTTTCTTCAAAGGGATTACCCATGTCATTCAATACTTTTGTAATTTTCAGCACTTTTTCAAGGAATGATTTTTTTGCTAACTTTGTTTGCTCATGATGACTAGTTTTTGGTGTTGTTTCCCGTACTCTAGTAACTTTTTCGTAGTCTACGACAATATGACTAATTTAAGGTCCTGCTAGCATCCATCCTCTAAGTGCAGATTGGTCTTCTGTTAAACTAATGGCTCCACTATCCCCTTTGATAATGGCATTGTTTTGTTCATGGGCTTGGTCTATCGTCATTGATGAGAAGTCTCTACCAGATTTATGCATGACAAAATTTCCATTATGAAAATGTGCAGCTAGCTATGGATGGTGCTTTTCCAGGAACATCTTATCTCTCGGGTGACTACGTAGCCACCGAGCATAATGAGTATTATCATTTGCAAAAAAATTAGGAATAATTTTAGCAAGAACCTCATGGTACATGGTGAAGTCTGCTTCCCGAAAAGATCTAATCATTGCTAGAACTGTCAGTTCCATGTTGAGCATTAGATACCAAAATTGGAACTGACTTTACATTTTACGCCTGTCACAGACTTCTATGAAATGTATGTTTTCCTCACGAGATTCTCTTATATGGTTGTTGTATGCATCTTTTATGAGCTTGTATCAATTAACTGCAGTTACTTGGTGAGCTTGTCTGATCTTGGTAATGCTTGCTGCTTTCAAGAATGACTGCTCTACCAGGTGATGCCACACCGTCCACTACCTTCAAGAATTGTACCCACCATTGTAAGTGCAGCCTGCTTAATATGCAAACCAACAAGCATTATCACAATCTTGTCCTCACCATAAATATCTGGCCAGTACCACTGAATTTATTTTGCTAAGGCAAATAATGGTTGATCAGCTGCTATATCTGGAGTTTGTCCCTGATTCAGGAAAGCAACATCAATTATTTTGTCCATCACATTTTTTATTGTAGCAACTGAATGTACCTGCTCATAAAATAGTAGCACGAGGGATATGATGCTAATGTCGAATATTGGACTCCTCTGTTGCACTGCATGATGGGCTGACCAGGTTATGTTGACATAGTCCGCTTTGTCTGCAGATAGCCGGCTGTATTCTTGCTGCAGATATCTGTTGATGGAAACTGCCAGTTAGGGAATATGTTGGGTACTGCTGGTGGAAGATACATATAAATTTGCAATAACATTTAAAAAAAACCTGGGTAAGTAGTTTACTTTTTTATGTTTCACACGAAAAATGGTGGCCATCTTGGATTTGAGTGGCTTACGTTTTTTTTCATACTGAGATGGGTATTGAGGTTATTTGTGCCAAGCTTCATGCTTGTATAATCAAATGCGCAATTCCTTGCAAATATCACAGTTAACCACCCTACTGAAAGGTATAGTACTTTACATTATATAGGAAGCTATGTGCCGACTAAGTGCATGTTTATAAAGTAAAAGGAAGGAAAACTGAAAAAAATTAATTTTCTGGGTTCTTAGGTGTACCTTTGTCTATACTAAATACGCAAAGTATACATCATTATATACCATTGGAAAGATAATTTATCCCACTCAATTATCGTTATTATTTGACACATTTTTTCTAAAATGTGTGGTTTAGGCACAAAATGAGGAAAACTAAAAAATCGTGATTTTCGCGAGGATTTTGCCCTCTTAAAAAGTTTGCAAGGTCAGGGTTTTTGTAATACTAGGGACCTATAGGAATACATTGGTGAAGAAAATTCTTGGTTGCCCCTTTTTACCAAGTTCATATCATAATGACACCAATTCGGCCCTGCTAACATGCAAAGGAACCAGTAGGTACTACCCAGGTGTGATTCTAAACGCGTGAGACGAGTAGTGCTGCTGCTGCTCAAGAAAAGTGCCTCCTCCCAGAATGATCAAATGAAAAGCTCCTAACTCTCAAGACTCACTGTTTGGAAGAATGTTCAGTTTGTTATTAGTTTCCAAGCACTACAGTGTAGAAGAGGCTACAGCTATAGCCACTGGGTCCACTTCCGGAATTGATGGAATTCAGTATTAAAATGTTGATTTTTTCGTGTTTTAGCTTAATAATAGTCATTATGTACTTTTCGTACTTCGTACCTGCATAATTCATCCATGGGGCTGGGTTTGAAGTGCATAAATAAATTATGAGTTTAGCTTTAAGATGTAGAGATTTTGATGCTACTGTTTTATTTCCAAAATGGGAATGTTAACAACGAAAACTATGCTATACCCTGCATATAAAATTCAGACGAATGATATGAATGAGCAGACTTCGAAAACATGTCGTTTCGGCCAGCTGTTTAGGGTGGCTGGAGTCACTGGTATATAAAAGGCACATGCCAAGGAACATAGCAGCAGAGAAGCTTTTACCGTAGCCCGAGTTTCAGCGTGTGCTTGCCATTCGCTTTTTTTGCCACATCTGCATTACACCTGCGTTTGGTCATGCGTTTGCTTTGAGACCTTTTTCCTCTCGTCATTCGTCACCCCTTTAGTAGTATTGTGGAGTTTGTCGTTTGATAGAGATATGCCGTGTACAAACTTGACGATGTGCATTTCTACAGAAAAATGAGAATCTATATGAAAGCAGTTATGTGAAAGAATCAAGTCATTATTAGTGATGATGAACCTTCCGACGAGAACCGTATGATCAGTGAAGGCAAAGTCATATTTGAGGTTTCAGAAAGGGATGCAATATGCTACTTTCCATGTGACTCATATGAAGTCTGCTTCTGACCCCCAAGCTGCGACAGGATTTTGGACAATTCGTTTGTGCTTAATAGTCCACTCTAAATGTCGAGTTTAGTAGTATTAAGATATAGGAATTTTAATGTTTATTTTTCTTTTCATAATGGATCTCTGTAGATTTTAACATTGCTGTCTACAATATGTGTGTATTTTAATGGTCATCAAGATGTTATATGATTTTATATGCTTTTGATGATTGCAATATGATGTCTCACGAGTGCAAATTTATATATTTTGTAAAGTTCAACCTTTGTGTTTTTTATTCTCCCGAGATTTTCAGTGCTGATGATCGTTTTTGTTGTGGATAAACCAACGGCTCTCTCTCTCTCTCTCTCTCTCTCTCAGTATGCTAATTCTCCAGCCTAAGGCCAAGGACATTGTTTCCGTTTATTGGACGAATCAGGCACAGGTCTCATTTGAAGCTTACTTCCCTTCTCTTCATTTCATATGCCAAGGTTTCCTTTACAGGGTTAGAGAAGAGAAAGAGATCTTAAGTGTCTTCTGTCGCGAACACTTTCTGATCCTAGTTTGTTCTGGGTCTTTGTCTACCTGCTCCATATTTACTGCTACTTTGTAATGTGCTTCTTATCTTCTCATGAAATACCAGGACCATCTCAGTCTTTTGAGATTTTTTACTTTGTAATGCCTGGACGACAACTTCTTTCACAAAAACAGAAGAAAAGGTGGCAAAACAAGTGCCTTACAGTCCATCATAACCACCTCGTTAATTACCTTGTAGTTTGTCTCTTATTTGCAAGTTGCCAACTCTCCAACTGTGATGCTTTATATAGAAAATATAACAGCAGTTAACCAGCAGATTCCACACACTATATACTTGGCATTACCAATATTCTGCCACTTGGGAGCTCCTATTTGCTCATTCTTTGCAGTTTCCTCCAATGCTGTTAAACGTAGTTGGATTAGGATATCATGACCCTTATGGACAAGTGATTTTGTTTACTACTCAAAGTACTTTTTCCTGAGACCATGTAGATATTTACTTGCATAAACTGTGGTGATAATGAGATTGGGAAAATACTTTCTTTCTTTAACTGTTATTCGTAAATACTGGAACCTATCTAGTGCTGATTTGTGCATCCGAAATGCTCACTGGTCTCTCATAACTTCTTGAATTCATATATAAAGCTGAAACATTTCAGGGTTTTGTCAAATTGAAATTTTTTTTTCTTTTTAATGTAGACGAAATTTTTCTGGGGTGGTGTAAGACTAAATTTTGTTTGGCCTCTCAACAAAGATTAGCCGTCGTAGCAGATTAATATTTCTGTTCAGAGAACTGAAAAAACTGCCCTAAATTTCGACACCACCACAATGAAAAAATAGTTATTTGTATACTACATCTCCAGCTGAAAACGAAATAGAGCATTTGAGAGTTCTTGGCTTAGGTATTTAGCAAGAGAGCTCTGAACTTCGTGAAAACGTGTGATTTTGGTTTGCGTTTCCACTGAAGCTACTGTCAGCATTCACATTTGGTTTTCCCTCTAGAAACACGAGGCGTTAAATAAAATCACAGTTAATCAGCTTAAAGATTGCTTAAAATCAGCATCATTACAAAAGACAGTCACATGTCTGGTGAATTATTTACTGGCACCTTAGAATTCATAAATGCTGTGCTCTGGTCTGCCCGTGAAGCCGGTGTAGATCATTAAGATGTTGACGGCTGTTGTGATGTATGCAGTATGTTCCTTCCATATGAATTGGGTTCATCTTCTGAATAATAATAATAATAATAATAATAATAATAATAATGTTTACGTTTTAAAGTGCCTATGGTGAATGGGGAGGGGACGGTCCATAATCACCATGTAAAGAATAATTTGCGATCACTGCGAGAGTACTACATCTGGAATTGATTTCTCTTGACAATACATTGCATTATATCAACGATTTTTAATGTTGGCTTATTTGAGTAAGGCGACTATTGTCTTATGGTGATGACGAGGATAGTCTTTCTTTTAATATTCTAAAGTGCATTTCCGTGTGAATGCCTGTAATATATATTCTGTGAGTTACTACCTGAAAACTAATGCTTATTGAAAAACTAAAATAGTGGTAACATCATAATAGTTTAGCCAAAAAATTTATATAGTATTCTAAATGTGCATTGCTTGGATACACCTCAAGTGCTGTGCAATTCGGATTGGAGATAAGACTTATTTTTGCACCTTCAGTGCAACTGTACATAATTCTGCAGGAACAACAAAAGCCAGATTATAATTATATGATCGGCAGGGTTTCGGCGGAAAATGGTTTCTGCATGGAAAGGTCAAAATATTGCACTCGTGAACTAGCTAAGGAAACTTAATGAGGTAGACTGACTGACATACTCCAAGTCGAAATATGTGTTCTTTGTCTGATTAGAAAGTAGCGAATTTGACAGAAATGAGGGTGAAAGTGTAAGCACGAGCGTGATATTTTATGAATAGCATTTGAAGCACATACAGTAGTAAAATGCATGATCAAACATAACTTTCCCGTTAAAAAATCAAGAACTTCCTATCATGTACAAGGGCCAAGGACATGCTTCGTGTGGTCCGGGACTTTTGCCACAAGATTATTTGGCGCTCAAGCTCCGTGAGACTTTGGTGCCGCTGTTTTGACCGCAAACACACACGCGCGCACACATTTATATATGGATATCATATATATATATAGTATGTATATAATGTCAATCTGTATGTTCATAATTCCAGCACTGGAACAATGGTCTGGCTGGGGATACCATTATTGAAGCTTGTCAGGCATTTAATATTTGTGCTGCTATATTAGATTCTGATCCCAAGAGGTTAAATGAAATGCCAATGGCTATTTTAATAAGATATGCCCCCAGCAGGTCATCAAATGAGGACAAATGACCAGCCATGGTTGGATGATAGTGAGAAACGGGCAAAATTCAACGCATGATGAGAAAATTGTTCAAATGAAAATTACACCGTTTTTTTCGTCTTTACCATTCAGCCAAAAGAAATTACAATAATTCCTTAAAGGGATTACTCAACCTCATCTGTGGTGGACCAAATTGGCATCATCTATCTTTGTATCGGGCTCGCCTTCCATTCCACCACTACTAGCATGATGGTAGATTGGTTACTGACCCTTGATGGTAGAATGGTTACTGGCCCTAGGGATAAGGCTGAGCTGCTTCATCGAGCTTTTGAAGCTAAGCAATAGCTGTGGATGTCCCTCTCCCTGATACTTGTCATCCTGAACCTATTCTTACAAAATTGCATTTTGCTCTATGGATGTTAAGAAAATTCTGTATAATCTTGATAGCTGGGGTGAAGATCCTGAGAGTTTCTTCCCCTTATTTAGAAAAAAGTTTTTAGTCTGTTGATATCCCAAGATTAGTAGATTCAATAGATTTTTATGTCAACTTTATGTAACTTGTATCTTTGAGGGTAAGCGCAAGCTTAGTAATAGAGTACCTGTTCCAAAGAGTGGCATATCTGCGGACTGCAGTTACTACAGGCCAATCTCTATTCTCCCTCTGTTCTCCAGAGTTGCTGAAACACTTATTTTAAGCCACTATATAAGTTGTGGAAGTGATCAAGTTTAACATGGAGGATAGTTAAAGAGTCTAGGATGGAGAGAGAATGGTCATTGTGTGCTTGGACGATAATAATGAATTATTCATAAGAAAATTATTCTTTATATATATATATATATATATATATATATATATATATATATAATATATATAATATATATATTAAATGATAACGAATTTTAAACTTCCTTTCCTTTTCCTGTTTACACACTATGAAATCTTCAAATGTATAACAAAATCAGCATAAATACGTTTCTATGGTAATTCCGCCCAAATAATTGCTTTCATCTTGATTTACGATCAGTAAAATAAGATGTCAGATCTCCAACGATGAAAGATGGCAGTTCGGTCTCGGCCTCCTTGTTATAGGCCAAGGGCTACTTAAACTCCCCCTCCCCCAATTGGAGATTTTCGGCCACCAGTATTTTTGGATACCTCTAGGTGTGTCATTTATAAATCTGCTTGTCTGCACTTAGATTAGCAGTGGGTTAGGGTATGGGGCCATGTCAAAGTCAGGAGTGTATTTGTATGCTTTGAACCTTGAATTTTAGGGGTAGGAGTGTGAGGACTAGACAGAGAGACCGGTATCTGGATACTGATGCTTTATTACAGGCGAGCTGGGTTGACATAGATAGGTGGAGACGGGTATGTAGTGCCCAACCTGCAATGAGAGAAAACTGACTTAGGGCCAGCCAATTTGTGTGTTCTTACAGACATACATACATAGATAATATTAGCTACAAACATTGAATATATGTGAACTATATATTGCCGGCAACGCTGGAGAATGCTCTACAGAATGGTATAAGGAACAATACAGCTATAATAATTATGTACAAGATATCCAGGAAAAAAGCATTGTCCTTACAAATACTAACCCCACCCCCAGAAAATTATTATGGAATAATGATTGGATGATAAAATGCAATAAAACGACTTGGTGGTAGGCAATCCAGTGTCCTTGTGATCACTTGTTGTGGGGCATCATCGACTGCTGCGTCGTTTAGCATTCTACCTGACAGGATGTCTCCCCTGGTGGCACCTGGGGGGTTCGACTGTTGTCCATGGGTGTCTCCGGCCACGGAATGATGTGCTGGGAGTTTCAGGAGTGGCCTTGTGTGTGAGAGATGCCCCCAGGTGTGGCAGCAGCGTTGGGCATGCTGAGGAGGCCCACAGGCAGCGACATTGGGCGGGCTGAGCAGACCCACAGGCAGCGATGTCAGGCAGGCCGAGCAGGCTCACAGGCAATGGCGTTGGGTGGGTTGAGGAGGCCTACAGGAGTGGCAGCAATGTGGGGAGGGCCAAGGAGGCCTACAGGAGTGGCAGTGACGTCGGGAGGGCCAAGGAGGCCTACAGGTGCAGCAGCGACGTCGGGAGGGCTGAGGAGGCCTACAGGAGCGGCAGTAACTTGGGGGGGGCCGAGGATGAATCTAGCGTCCCCAATTGAGGCAAGGGAGCCCATGATGTTGATGTGGATGTGTCCGAACCGCTGCCTGATTCTGTGTGCCGGCTGACCAGCACCCAAGTACCTGTCCTCGTGCCTTGTCTCACACCAAAACACGAAATGAGTGCCGTTTTTAGTCCGTTAATGGTGTTGGGTTCGTCAGAGTCAAGACTAGTCGCCGTGTGGGTCATTTAATGACTTGAGTGTGGTTGACGTATGTCGTTAATGGCGGGAGCCAAACTGTTCGAACAACGCCAGTACACAATTAGAGAAGGTGTGCTGTAGTGAGTCTGTTAATGGTGTTGGTATCGAATGTAGAAAGGAGCTTTCAGAGACCTAGACTGTGGTGCCGTATTTAGTCCGTTAAAGGTTCTCTGAAAGTGAGCGGCCATAGTGAGTCTGTTTTTGGCTGAGCCAAAACTGCTGTGTCACTGTCCAGTCTGGGAGATCACCAGTTGTGAGGACTTGACAGAGAGACAGGTATCTGGGTACTGATGCTTTATTACAGATGAGCTGGGTTGACATAGACAGGTGCAGACGGATATGTCGTGCCCTACCCTCACTGAGAGGAAACTGACTCAGGGCCAGCCGATTGTGGTTTCTTACAGACATACATACAGTGATAATATTGGCTGCAAACATTGAATATATGTAATTATATATCAGCAGCAAGGCTGGAAAATGCTCTACAGAATGGTATAAGGAATAACACAGCTACAATAATTAAGCACAAGATATCCATGAAAAAATGTCCTTACAGGAGAAACATGAATCTCGAATACTTCATTATTTCTAATCAGATGACAGCAAATTATGGCTCAAAATGATCGGCTTTATATCCTCTTTCAGTTAAAATCAACAATATGCAAATTAGCCCAAGAAGCAGGTCACCAGAGGTAAGAAAGGTCAAGGAAAGAGAATGCATCTAGCAATGTTATCTACATTTTAAGAATACAGAAATGAGGCATATTGAACAGTTTTTTCATTATTTATACAGAGAAAATTAATGGTTTTCAGTTATATTGATATAAGTAGTATGCCCAAAAATACTTTTGTAGCTCATTCTTATAGGTACTGTAGAGCATTTAGCTGGTCATGGTGTAAAACTGTTCTAATGGATACTTAACAATATTTATGCAGTTATACAATTTTTATTCCTCCACACCTAAAAGTTTGCTAGTCCACCTTCATCCTGTGTCAAACACCACGTCACTAACACTTCTCCTCCCCCTCGTCCTGGTTCTCCCTTTCCTCCTCCTCATCATCTTCCTCATTCTCCTCAATGATCACATCATTCATATTCTCTATCTCATCATCTTCACTATCATCCTGGTCCTCCTGGTCTGGTTGTTCAACCAGAATATCAGTTAATTCTTGAGGCATCAAATCCCCATCAGTCCATTTGATTGTCAAGCATTCATCTTCTATTTTCCAACCATGGCCATCAGGTTGAGGAATACGCTGCATTACCTGATCTGCTTGAAACCAAATAAGGGTCTGGTAGTTGATCTCTTGACATGCTGTTTCAATGAGTCTCTCTACAAGGTGGAAGGACACTCATGTCTGCCATTGTAACTGGAAAGAGGTTTCCCATTCTTTGCTTTGAAATGTTGTGCAAATTTTAGGTAGCGAAGAGTGTTGATGTTAGTGGTTGGTGTTTATTTCTGGTAGAGAAGGTAGGCAGAGTGTTCCAAAGTCAAAGATGTAGTTGGGTATTTCAGGTGATTGTTCAATTGCATTGAAAACTTCAAAGAACTCTTGAGTGTTCTTTGAATGTTTACAATGAAATCTGCTTTCCTTTACCCATGAAAGCACTTTTAGAATCACTGCCACTAAAGGCATGTAGTGCAGGTAATTCAACACACATGTCTCTCCTAGGGATGTGAGGTGCCTTTTTTACCTACTCCAGTATCGAGTAAGACCCTCTGCTTTATCTGATGGGAGAAATGTACAAGTAACACAAATACAGCATTGTCGGGGGATCTGACTACAATTGAAATTCCTTGGTCTCTTTGGTAATGTGCAGAAGGTGCAGTATTACTCTTGTATCCAACTCCTCTTGATCAGAGCACAAGTCTTTCTCACATTCTGCCAATGTCTCTGCACCATCTCAACTTTGGAGCTTGGTGCAGCTCTCACCATGTACGAAGAAAATATCCCGGCCCTGGAGCTTTAATTTATAACTGTTTGTTGTCCATTCCTTGAAGAGGAATTTGATGAGCTGCTCTTTATTTCTATCATTTGACTTGAACGATTTCCAATCTCTCGGCACCTTGGTGGTGGGTCCTTTGATTAGGTGGGCCTTTGAGGTTCCCCTCCTATGTCTTTCAATCGACTCTCAAAGTTTACTTGCTTCTCCCTTGGGAGCAATGAAAACACACTCCTTGCCAGCAGTCCGCATGTCTGGGGAAGAATCGTCAGAGATTGTCACAACACCTTTCCATCAATGATGTAGTAATTCGATTCCTTGGGTTTTTCAGCCATGGCTTGCATCAATGCTGATTTGCCTGGATTAGCAGGCACACCATCAAATCTCGCCATTGGTGCAGGAACTTGTATTAAGGGATAGCTGAGTACTTTCTCCATACTGAGTTTGTTCTTCATTGAAAGTAACATCAGTTGGGCAAACAAAATGTCTAGACTTTTTGGACTTTCCAGTTACTTTCACTGACTTAGTCATGTTTGAAAATGTTTTGAGGTTTTGCTTTTTTATAGGGTCATGGAAACTCTGTGCTTTCAACCAATCTTTCTTTAACGAATGTCATTTGTGCTTTTTTTCCAACTTTGTCGGCTTAAAGATCTTTTTCAGCTGCTCTTGGAATAGGGGCACCGGAAGACAAGCAGTGGAGTACCTCTTTGTTGTCTATTTCAAATGGGTTAATGCAATTCTGTATGGCACAAGTAACTTTCTTGACTTCTTTTTCACTTTGACTAATATTGGATGGGCATAGGTCCTTGTGTGAGGAACTCTCCTTACTGCCCATGTCAAGTAATTCCAGTGTAGTTTAATGGTAATCTGCCCTTACATGACGAGTCATGGACCATGTGTAGTAGGCTAACTGGTTCCTTCTGAAACCCACTATCCTACCACCAGATTTTTCATGTTTGTTGATCGTTTGCTCAATGGTAATATCTACCGCATTTCTTGATGATCGAACATCAGACCTACTAACACTGAATTGAGTCCATTTTGCCTCAGAAGTTCATCGGTGCTGGGGTGAGTTTCTGAAAGGTTCAGCATTGAGAGTAAATACAGACTAGTATATCTGCCATGGTTTGGTAGTCATAGCTGAAGAACAAGGGGCACATATTTTGAAGACTTGTAAGGTGAAGGTCAAACAGTTCTCTTTTGCTGCCTGTTGGAATTGCAGTATGGCGCACACTATCCATGTAGTTCATCCAGTACACAGCAGTCTTACCCAGTTCTCCAGGATGGACTGCCTCTTGGAACTCTGTGAACTTCGACAAGAGAGCAATGCAACTAGGATTTTCCTGTGCCCTTTTCAAGTCTAACATGTATGGTGTCTCAGAAAGCTTCATCAGCAGGACATTTGCTGCTTCATTATGGACATTGGGATGCCTAGATACAAAGGCTTGCAGCAGAAGGCATTGCAAAGTCTTAAAGACCAACTTGTGGACACGCAATGCTCTGTTGTAGTGTTTTCCATGCATTACCTTCTCTATTGAACTGCTGGCACATATTCCAGATTCTATGAGAATTTCCTCAAATTTACTCCCCCTAATACTCTTTCCAAGGGCACCCATGTAAAATGGCTAATCCGTTCCAAGCCCTCCAAAAACACCCCAGTAAATTTCATAATAAAGCTAGATTGACCTATAAACAATGAAATACTACAACAATTTGGACCATTCAATACCTAACTTAATACGTACTGCTAATTACCTGTAAATAAAGTGTATTAGTGTACATGGTATACAAGAAATACTGTATGTATGTAGCTTACCTTTCGAGTGAGGCTATCTCCGAAAGTGGTGACAGAGGAGGAGGACAAACGGCAGATATGTACGTACACTAAACTTTACGAAACACATAAAAAATGTAAGGAAAACATACATAAACTAAACTTTATGAAACACATTAACAAAACTGTAACACTTAACTTTACAAAAACTAAAATAAAAAATTTTTTTTTGTCATTTTTGATTTTTACATTTTTTTTTATTTACTTTTTTATACTTTACATTTTTTTTTTTTTTTTTTTTTTTTTTACAAAATTTCAACTTCATCACCACTTTCATTTAGTATCACTTGGTTCTTCCTTTTTGCTTACTCCAGCTAATACTAAAGGCCTCTTTAAAAAATAACTAGCCAAGGAAGATTGCTTCTGCCTACTTTTCACAATGTTCCTGAAACGACTCAGGCAAGCCTCATTGAACTGCGTAAGCATACGACCTGTGTAAGCCTTTTCGGGGTGTCTTTTTCTACAAATGATTGCACTTTATGAAAAGCAGCTAGAACATCCTTAATTTCTGCCATTGTCATAGGGTCGTCGTCCTCCTCCTCGCTGCTGCTAGAGAACTCCTCTTGAACGACGTTATGTTGCATGGCCTCCAACTCCTTCAGGTCATCCGTCGTAAGCTCCTT
This sequence comes from Macrobrachium nipponense, assembly GCF_015104395.2. Classification (NCBI taxonomy): domain Eukaryota; kingdom Metazoa; phylum Arthropoda; class Malacostraca; order Decapoda; family Palaemonidae; genus Macrobrachium; species Macrobrachium nipponense. Next base: position 3,173,178 of record NC_087203.1, read on the forward strand.
TTGGTGCTCCTGGAGAAGGTCATTGATGTCGTCCTCGTCGACGACCAGCCCCATGGACTTGCCGAGTGCAACGATCTCGTCAAGATCTGGTTGCAAAACAGTTTCAGGATCGTCAACTGTTTCGCCCACGTCAAATCCCTTGAAATCTCGGGCGGATACGGCATCAGGCCAGAGTTTCCTCCACGAAGAATTCAAGGTTTGCCTCGAAACCTCCTGCCAAGCTTGGTCAATGAGTTGGATGCATATCACAACATCGAAATGCTCCTTCCAAAATTCACGCAAGGTGAGGTTTGTGGTGTCGGTGATGTCGAAACATCTCTTGAAAAGATGTTTCGTATACAGCTTCTTAAAAGTTCGATATCACTTGCTGGTCCATGGGCTGGAGGAGAGGGGTGGTGTTAGGCGGAAGATAAAGAACCTTGATGAAGGAATACTCCGCTAGGATATCTTCTTCGAGGCCAGGAGACCCCCTGAAGCAGAATAACGTCGTCTACCGGTACACATGCCCTATCCAAGGATGTCCTGGAGTCTATATTGCAATGACAATGTTACGACTGTCTAAGAGGATCTCCTGTCATGCCCAGAACGGTGATATCAAACACCACCTCCTCACCGCCCACCAACTGCACGTCATGCGAGAGGACATCATGAAAAACACAGATATAATCGGAAGAGCCCCTGATCAGCGACGCCTATGCCTCCTTGAGGTGTTATTCATTCTTGAACAAAACCCCTCCTAAATACGACACAGGAACCCTTCCTGCTGCCCACCTGTGTAAGGAAGGCCCAGCCCCCCTCCAGACGATTACACCAGCGCCCAGGACTGGACCAATATTGAGGAGGTTGGAAGATATACCAGGAGTTACTTCACCACGGTCGCAGCCAATGAAAACCCAGCTTCAGGTGATGCAACACACCTGAGAAGATAAACGCGCCTCGAGTGTTTCCGATGCCTGGCCACCAGCCAATGAAAAGTCGAGCATCCTCCGGGTCCTGCAGGAGTATCCGTGAGCCCCCGCACGACCATGATATAAAGAGAAGGACTCGCCACCAAGATTCAGTCCTCCAGCAACCATCGCTGTGACCATGCCCTGGCAGATCTGGGCGAAACGTCAAGAGAGAGAGAGAGTGAGAAACTTGTAGTAGTAATAGCAGTAGTAAAGATAATTCAGTATGACTACACCGGATTTGATGATCCCCTTTGGCACATAGCTTGCCAGTTTCAGCAACATTGAGAAATCCTTAATAAGGAAAATAGAGAAGACTCTATACAAAATTAATGGAGCTCATGCAGCAGTCCTTTTCAGCAACAATAATAATAATAATAATAAAAATAATAATAATAATAATAATAATGATAATAATAAATGACTAAATAATAATAATAATCATAATTGAATAATATAATAATAATAATAATAATAATAATAATAATAATAATAATAATAATACTCCACACTATAAATACCACCCAGTCGAATTAGAGGACTGTGATAGAGCAAAAAAAAAAAAATAAATAATAATAATAATATTAGTGTACTTAGGAAGCAGACCCTCTCTCAAGTATACTTTATTAAAAGTAGTGGCTACTTCAGCAGCGTTACACTTGTAGAGATTCTTCTTTATTTTCCGAATAGCGGCTTTTTCCGTGCTACTTAAACAAGCTAGTAGAGTGCCTATAGAGGTCATGATCAAATACAGAGTCAAAATTGGTGTATATATTTTAATTTTACAGATAAAACTATGATACATAGTCATCAAAGTTATAACGATTTTCTCTCTCTCTCTCTCTCTCTCTCTCTTTTGAAGCAAGCGAGCTTTCTTCTGGAGCTGCCAGACATCCTTGGGCTGGGAAGCTGAGGGTGGACTGTTCTTGGTGTGGTGTCCATCCTCCTTATATTTGGGGTTGAAAGCAGGGGGTCTGCCCCAAGCTGATCTCCTATTGGCTGGTGGCTGTAAGTCTTCGTTTTCATTGGTGGCTTGAGCCAGATCTCAAGCCACTTTCTCCGTGTCAATTGTTGCGATGCTGCAGGTTCTGCAGCCGTCTGGACCTCCTGAGCTGCGCGGTAACGTTGATGGGCGTTGCTCTACGCTGCGGGACGTCACGGCTAATTTGATTTTCGTTGGCTGCAGGAGTATCTCCTTTGGGGGCGTTGTCTTCCATGGAGTTGTCTTGATCGGTGGTGTCATTGTTGGTGGCAGGTCTTCTCATACCTGTAGGGAGGAGAAATTCTTCCTGCATTGTATTTAGTGTTGTTTTTACTTACTGGATGAGAAGCACCCCCAGCAGGCATAACCGATGGTCATCAGGGGCCGTCCCGATGATCTTCGTGATTTGTATGCTGACATCCCGGGAGATGGCCTCTTGATGTTTGGTGTGGGCGTGATTCTTGATAGCCCCCTCTTGGGTGTGGCATGAGTCTCTCTTCGACAGGTGCATGGTAGTCATACCAACGTAGGCGCCGCTGCAACCGCAGACTGGGCATGTATACTGGTACACCACATGCGTCTGCTTTAGGGGGTCTCGTACCTGTGGAGAGGGGTTGTTTTTCATAATAAGTATGTGCTTCCTCCGATTTTGGTAATAGATGATCAGGTCGATATTCTTGGTGTCGTTGGTCGGGGATACATTTTCGGAAATAATTTTTTTAACGGAGTCCTCTTTTTCACTTAATGGGAACTCATGAAGGTTTTGTAATACAGCTTGGTATTATCCTGGGGGCGGGGCTGCGGGCTCTCACTTCTGTACCATTTCTCCAGGGCCATATGGACTTCTCTGTTTATTAATGTATTCGAATACCTGTTATTTACGAGTACTTGGGAGGCGCGGTCAAGTTCCTGATGAGTTTCCTGCCAGGTCGAGCAGTGGGAGAGGGCTCTCCTGATGAAGACCCTGGCGGGGCACTCACTGTCACGGATGAGGCAAAGTCCTAGGTTGGTCTTCTTGTGTAGACAGAAGTAACAAGGCCGTCTTCTGTCTTACTCACAAGGACATTGGACAAAATAGCATCCAGCTTCTCGTGGTATTCAGCAGTATCAATCAAGACGAAGGCTGCCATCTTGTCCGCGTGTTGCACCGTGATGTTCTCTTTCTTCTTCAGTTCCTTCGCTGCTTTCTTCATCTCCTTGGTGAGGATCCTGCTGTAGTGCGAGCCCCTCTCCGTAAGGGCTTTAGCAAGTAGTTCTCACGATGCTCCAGGCTTCGAGATGCTGGATGGAGTCGAGGAGCAACTTGATTTAGAGTCTCTTGTCGTGAGGCCTGGGTCTCGAAATAAAGTGGCAATTAAGACCCAGGTTCAGAAGGGCGTCTTGAGGGGTTGGGGTCGTAATCAGTAAGGTTAAAATATCCTTGGGTTCGTTCTGGGACGTGGAGAGTGCCGCCGTTCAGGGAGATGAGCTTGCGCAGGGCACCTCTCATCCAATGCTTCATGTCGTCCTTCTGAAGGCGGGTGAGGCATCTCTCGATGTTCCCAGAGTATGTTGGTTCCTCTCCTGCGGGGTTTTCTTCTTCAGTGGGTGTGTCACGTTCAGGGTTATCGAATTCGGTGTCGTCCAGTCCATGACTACCTTCTTCTCGAAGGGCACCAGGATGTGCTGCTATAGGTTCCTCTCCTACTCCACTGTTGCCTGGGCTGCTTCTCACTCTCTCCCACTCCTGCTGCAGTCTCTAGGTCTCAATCTTGCTGACGGGTCGTGTAGCCGAATATTAGTGTACTTAGGAAGCAGACCCTCTCTCAAGTATCCTTTATTATAAGTAATGGCTACTTCAGCAGCGTTACACATGTAGAGATTGTTCTCTATTTTCCGAATAGCAGCTTTTTCCTGCTACTTAAACATGACCTCTATAGGCGCTCTACTAGCCTGTTTAAGTAGTATGGAAAAAGCCGCTATTCGGAAAATAGAGAAGAATCTCTACAAGTATAACGCAGCTGAAGTAGCCATTACTTTTAATAATAATAATAATAACGTCAGCCCCGCCGACCCAGACAGAAATATTAAGATGATTATATATTATAAAACGAAGAAGACGAGCAGCCTGGTGATGAGAAACAATCCTTCGGCGCCTCTGCAGGATCCCTTGAAGAAGACGAGTGTGGTCTACCGTTACACATGCCCCATCCGAGGATGCCTTGGCAAATACGTCGGTATGACCTCCATGCGTTTCTCCAAGCGAATCTCCTACCACGCCCAAGAAGGAGCCATATTCAACCACGCCAGGACTGCTCATAACAAACGGATAAGAAGAAATGATATTATCCCTAATATCACCATAATAGATCAAACAACGGATCCCCGACGTCTGCGTCTCCTAGAAGCCCTCCATATAGGCAAGGAGAAACCAAACTTAAATATCACTCAAGAAACGTTTCTCCTTCCCACCGCCGCCCGGAGAGCAGCGAGCGACCCCCCGACGATGCCAGATAACCAGGAACCCCCACAGGATGATACGATTCCTGCTACAGACGGAATTCCTGACGTTCATCCCCAGGCACGCCACTGTGGCGCTCGCACGATAGAATCCCCGAGACCTTCGAGGCGAGATCCACGGCTTCGCCCAAGACCGGCCCGACCAATGAGAATGCAACTCTAGGTCCGTGCCGCTATAAATACCGTTCCGCAAACTTTCTTGCTACAGTCACTTCAACCGACTCGTCAGAAGATGTCCTACGAGAAGGTCGAAACGTCACGTGATACCAGCTATACCAGCACCAATACCAGCCCTTAAACCTAAGACGACCCGGCCCGAACTGAACTACGCCTACGGAATAATACCAGCACTGACGACGACCCCTGCTTGACCTGGACCTGATATCTTGTTCTAATAAAAGATTCCTTCAGCAATAATAATAATAATAATAATCATAATGTTTGTATATTTCAGAAGGAGACCCTCTCGTAGACATGTTTTGTTAAAAATGATAGCTGCTTCAGCACTATTAATCTTGTAAAGAGTCTTCTCTATCTTTCTGATGACGGCTTTCTCGTTGTTGCTTAGACTGGCGAGCAACGCACCAAAGGGCATGGTAAAATTCGGTTGAGTCATTTGATTTATTATTACTTATACAATTTATTATTACTTATACTATTCTCTCTCTCTCTCTCTCTCTCTCTCTCTCTCTCTCTCTCTCTCTCTCTCTCTCTCTCTCTCCTCTCTCTCTCTCTCTCTCGTCTCTCTCTCTCTCTCTCTCTCTTCTACTCTCTCTCTCTCTCTCTCTCTAATGCGACGTTTCCTCCTGATCGACAGGACATTATCAAGCGATAACTGCTGAGGGACTGAATTCCAGTGGCGAGTCCATCTCCTTTTATCGTGGTGTTGCGAGCTCTTGAGTACGGTCAGAGCACCTCTCCGGCAGGTCGAGTTTTCATTGGTTCCCGGGAAGGTGACTCATACGGCAGGCGTTGACGAGTCTTGCAGACCTTCTCAGGTGGGGGGTATCACCGGGAGCCTCTTGATTGGCTTCTACCTGAGTGACGTCACCCCTGGTATTATTCTCATGTCCGGTGTTCGTTTCATGCGCGCTGGTACTTTCGTTGGGGGGGAGCGGTGTGGTCCTCCTCACACACGTCGGTATCAGGAACGCTTCTTGGGTGGTATTAAGGGGAGGCTTTTCTTCGAGGATGAGCAGTGCTTCTAGGAGCCGCAGACGTCGTGGGTCAGGTGCTCTCCCGATGATCTTGATATTCCTGACGATGTCGTCTCTCATGATGTTTCTGTGGTGTACTACAAGGGCGTGCTGCCTAATGGCGCCCTCCTGGGCGTGGCAGGAAATCCTTTTTGACAGGCGCATCGTCGTCATGCCGATGTAAATCCCAGGGCATCCTTGGGCGGGGCATACGTATCGGTAGACGACGTTGGACTGCTTCAGGGGGTCTCTTACCGGCGGGGAGGGGTTGTTCTTCATCAGGAGGTCCTTCGTATGCCGATTCTTGTAGTAAATAATGAGGGACACTCTCTTTCCTTCCTCCATGGGGCGGACATGTTCCTCGATTATTTTCTTCATAGCTGCTTCTTCCTCCTTGTATTGGTGGTGCATAAAGGCTTTATAGAAGAGTTTGATATCCTCCGGGGGCGGAATGTTCCTTCTCTCTTCCTCCGTCATGTACCACTTGTCAAGGGCGGCTCGAGTTTCTCGGTTTACGAGTTTATTCGAGTACCCATTGTTAATTAGCATCTGCCCTTACGGACAGGGGGTCATACTCGAGCGGTATTTACACCAAAGAGATGAAGGAGGCAGCCGCAGTCGAGAAACTCGACGCCATCTTGTCTGATGTCTCTAAGTTCGAGAGACTTACGAAGAACCCGACGGAAGACATCTAACGCGACGCCAACCGGGTCATCGCAGCTGTGAATGCCGCTACGAATGCCACACACCTCCCGCCCATCCAAGGTGACTACAGCCTCGGCTACCTTTAAGGGAACGTGAAGACCCACAAGGAAGGCAACCCCCTACGCCCGATCATCAGCCAAACGCCCGCCCCGACTTACGCTCTGGCCAAACGCCTTAATAAAATTCTGACCCCCTATATCCCCTCCAGGTACTGCCTCACCTCATCGGTGGAATTTTTGGAGAAGATCCGCGACTCCCCCGGTGCGGGAACCATGGCGTCCTTAGACGTTGAGTCCCTATTCACCAACGTCCCAGTCGACGAGACCATAGGGATCATCATGGAGCGGGTATATAGGATTCCCGATATGAGACCCCCTTAACATCCCAGAAGACTCCTTAAGAACCCTGCTGGATATCTGTACGAAGAGAGCCCCTTTCACCACCCACCGAGGACAGATGTACCGCCAAAAGGACGGCGTAGCGATGGGGTCCCCATTAGGAGTCCTCTTCGCTAACTTCTACATGGGAGAAGTGGAAGAAAGGGTCTTCTCGCAACACAGATGTCCCCGCACATACGGACGCTATATCGATGACATCTTCGTGCAAGCCGACTGCGAGGATGAGGTAGAAGCCCTTCGGCAGCAGTTCCTGCAGCACAGCGCACTCAATTTCACTGTCGAGTACAGCAGCAACGATCAGCTCCCCTTCCTCGACGTCCTTGTCACGAAGACGGATCAGAAGTTGGCAACAACAGTTTACACCAAGGCTACGAACCTTGGACTTTGTCTGAATGGTGATAGCGAGTGTCCTGCGTGGTTCAAGACCACCACCGTCAGGGCCTTCGTCAGGAGGGCCCTCTCGCACTGTTCGACGTGGCAGGACACACACCTTGAACTCGACCGAGCATCCCAGATGCTAATTAACAATGGGTACTCGAATAAACTCGTAAACCGAGAAACTCGAGCCGCCCTTGACAAGTGGTACACGACGGAGGAAGAGAGGAGGAACATTCCGCCCCCGGAGGATATCAAACTCTTCTATAAAGCCTTTATGCACCACCAATACAAGGAGGAAGAAGCAGCTATGAAGAAAATCGAGGAACACGTCCGCCCCATGGAGGGAGGAAAGAGAGTGTCCCTTATTATTTACTACAAGAATCGGCGTACGAAGGACCTCCTGATGAAGAACAACCCCTCCCCACCGGTAGGAGACCCCCTGAAGCAGTCCAACGTCGTCTACCGATACGTATGCCCCACCCAAGGATGCCCTGGGATTTACATCGGCATGACGACGATGCGCCTGTCAAAAAGGATTTCCTGCCACGCCCAGGAGGGCGCCATTAGGCAGCACGCCCTTGTAGTACACCACAGAAACATCACGAGAGACGACATCGTCAGGAATATCAAGATCATCGTCTGCGTCTCCTAGAAGCGCTGCTCATCCTCGGAGGCTTCCTAGAAGCGCTGCTCATCCTCGAAGAAAAGCCTCCCCTTAATACCACCCAAGAAGCGTTCCTGATACCGACGTGTGTGAGGAGGACCACACCCCTCCCCCCCAACGAAAGTACCAGCGCGCATGAAACGAACACCGGACATGAGAATAATACCAGGGGTGACGTCACTCGGGTAGAAGCCAATCAAGAGGCTCCCGGAGATACCCCCCACCTGAGAAGGTCTGCAAGACTCGTCAACGGCCGCCGTATGAGTCACCTTCCCGGGAACCAATGAAAACTCGACCTGCCAGAGAGGTGCTCTGACCGTACTCAAGAGCTCGCAACACCACGATAAAAGGAGATGGACTCGCCACTGGAATTCAGTCCCTCAGCAGTTATCGCTTGATAATGTCCTGTCGATCAGGAGGAAACGTCGCGTTAGAGAGAGAGAGAGAGGCGAGAGAGAGAGAGAGAGAATTGTATAAGTAATAATAAATCAAATGACTCAACCGAATTTTACCATGCCCTTTGGTGCGTTGCTCGCCAGTCTAAGCAACAACGAGAAAGCCGTCATCAGAAAGATATAGAAGACTCTTTACAAGATTAATAGTGCTGAAGCAGCTGTCATTTTTAACAAAATAATAATAATGATAATTTTATTATTATTATTATTATTATTATTATTATTATTATTATTATTATTATTATTATCATCATCATTTATTTATTTTTTTATTAATTTTTTTTTGCTCTATCACAGTCCTCTAATTCGACTGGGTGGTATTTATAGTGTGGGGTTCCGGGTTGCATCCTGCCTCCTTAGGAGTCCATCATTTTTCTTACTATGTGCACCGTTTCTAGGATCACACTCTTCTGCATGAGTTCTGGAGCTACTTCAGCCTCTAGTTTTTCAGATTCCTTTTCAGGGGGATCTTATTATTATTATTATTATTATTATTATTATTATTATTATTATAATACCGAGTTCCTGTTGAAATTCTGAGAAAGGCTGATATATTCAGTGCGTTGTAAAGAATGTGGTTTGCTGACCTGGTACGTACTGAACCCTTATTGATGACGTGAGAGACTTGAGTAAGCTGTGTTTTGCAACAAATTAAGTGTCAGTGTTTAGAATGAGGTGAAAAAAAAACTAGGAATTGTCAAGGCTTCCTCATAATTAAGATTTGAATGACGGTAGTGTCATGATGCTATTTGACCGTTATAGCAAAGTGAGTCCCAGAGTTCGAGGGAGTGAAGTCATTGGAGCAAAAAGAAAAGGAGGGCGTTTCGACGTATATCATAAAGTTATGCATTCATTCCGTGTGCCCTTTGCATTTGGTTGGATTTCATAAAGTTTAATTTTATAGTGTTCCCATGCAGGGTTAGAGGCAGCGAAGGCTAAAGCAGATTGGAATTTCAGATACCCAAAGTATTCCAGAGATCAAGCAAAGTCAAACAGCTGTTCTCAGGATTAGAAGGAAAAACATTAAGTATATCAACTAGTTGGTCATATTTTTCTGGGACATTTTCAAGTTGTTTAATAATGTGTTGAGGTTCATTGAAATAAAGCATGAGCCTCCCCACCACCGGGATAAATCTCAAAATGCTCAGGTACTTGTTGCAGTGTACACTGAGGTTTTTATCGTAGAGGACAAGCATGAGAGTAAGGGCAGGAAGTCGGGCATTTTGAAAAGGTATAGTTCTAGAGGACAGTAACAAAGACACCGTTAGACTGCTGGCAAACAAATTATGAGCCTCACATTAGAATTTGTAGTTCTTAGATTTTTTTATACTAAATAGATTTACCATGCATTTAATGAACACTGTAAGTTGGCAGTACGAAAAGAACCCGTAGAAGCTGTTACAGAGATAGGGAAAGGGTAGTCATTGGAGTTCCTAAAGGAAAGTAGGCAAATATTAAGATATTGAAAAGTGTAAGTTGCCGGTTGAGTGTAAAGATAGGATTGGCACATCCACTTAAGCTCGTGTTACCTTTGGAGCCATTTGGACTTGGGATTCTTTTTATCCGACTTGGTGATAAACTGGGAACCACTTGGACATTAGCTCGGTTCGTCCAACGTGGAAGCAGAGGAATTTATTTCTGGCGATAGAAATTCATTTCTCGGTATAATGTGGTTCGGATCCCACAATAAACTGTAGGTCCCGTTGCTAGGTGACCAGGTGGTTCCTAGCCACGTAAAAATATCTAATCCTTCGGGCTAGCCACAGGAGAGCTGTTAATCAGTTCAGTGGTCTGGTAAAACTAAGATATACTTAGCTTTTCTTAACTTGAACATTAGGAAACATGATGGGGATGGACTGTGTGTCAGCGGATTTTATAGTGAAATTAAGATTGTTTGCATAATACTTTTTTTGTAGTGACTCTAGGATTCGTATTAAATCAGATAATACTTTATGGCCTCAAGAGCATTTAGAAGCTACGTATAGTGGTTCAGGAAATACAAAGCATTTTTGGTTATCCAGCTGAGAATCGGCAGATTGCCTTTCAGAATTGAACGAGGAATGTGTGATTTTTGCATTTTATTTTTCTGGTCACCCTTCATGCTGCTTTCATTTACTGCATTTGAAAAGTGCTCTCGTTTTCCCTCTCACCCACAATTATAGTGAAGTAAATAAATCCAACTGTAACCTTGGCATTTGGAAAGAAATACTGTTTTTAATTTAATCTTTTGGTCGGTTTTGAGTTAGCTCGGCTGACGGAGATTATTATGGGTGTTAGGGCAGTTGAAGTTGCCAACAGTGCTGTGGAATAAACGGAGAATCCCCGACAAAAATGTCCGCTTCAGGAAGGGTCGCCGTCAAGAAGAGAATATCAAAAATCGAAGTTATGGATTACTGAGCGAAGGAGCATATAAGGATGTTATTGGTTGATAGGGGGCGGAGGGGGTGGGGGGAATGAAATGGTGAAGGGGGAGAAGAGCTTTGAGTTCCTTTCCAATAAATGTTCATTAAGAGAGTATCTTTGGAGCATTCTGCCGGGCAACTAATACGACCTCGTTAACAACAATTGATCCTCTTGGACACGAAAGGAGAGCGCCCCTCCCTCCCTCCCTCCGGCGGCGGCGGCGGGAGGGAGAGTAGGCAGGCAGCGAGAGAGAGATTGCTTCTTGAAGAGAAAGATGAACCTGTTGCCGAGGACAAGCTTATCTTGCTTATCTTGAGTTAATTTAACATTTTCTCTCATAATGATAAAATTTGGCATTACTAAAGAGAAGTATGTAGTACACTTTTTACAGAAAGTGCACTTTTATATACCCACCCACCCATACCCACCCTTTTTCTAGGCATCTGATAACGGTACATAATCAGTGTTTATCCGATGAAACAGAGATGACAAGAAACCACTCGCGCCATGCTATTTTTCTCCTTTGTTCTAAAGTAACGAATTTGGTTGTTCAGGGAAGATATGGCAACACGCCCTCGGATGAGAAAAGGATCATGAATTCCAGAGTCTAGATGTGACGAGATGCCAAAGGAGCCAGAGAAGTGAAATCCTCAGAGACACTGTCTGTCTGCGTCATGGCCGAGAGCTCCTGCTTCAAGATCAGCCAGCCATTCACTTGTGATGTCATTTCATTCTTTCGTCAGCCAATACTTTGCAGAAATGGTTTCTGATATAGTATGTGCTCGTATTACATATGTATGGGAAAACTGGATGTATGTTCAATATTCAGCTGTTGAGAAAAGTACAATAGAGTTTCCACGTCGTATTTTTGACATTTTTGCCACGAAAACCGGAAGCGACGGTTAGTAGTAAAGAAAAGAATCGGTTGATCTTGGACTTGTCTGGGACTCCTGCGATGCTCTTGAAGACTTTGTAGGTCTACGTAGAAAGATGTTGGAAGTTTCGGGAGTTATCCTCAAAGCACCTTACCCTTCTTGTAGGTCACGTGTTTCGACCACCAGGTCGTAGGGGAAACAATATTAGGAATTGGAAAAGAACGCTAAAAGGGGGCAACGTAGTATAAGGGGCTCGACGCTTTGTTCACGATGAAAGAATCAGCCTCGAGGCTGTGAAATTGACTCGGCGAGAGGCTCAGCATTTCAATATACGGAGTTAAAAAGCTAATGCAGTGCAACAGTGATGAAGTCTTGCCTTTCACCAGCGATCCTTTTGGGCCACGAGATGATCAGCCCTTTGGTGTTCGGCGAATGCCCTGAGGGGGGAGCGCCCCGGATAATTGCAGCTTTCCAAGTTACAATGGCAAGTGCTTAACAAGTTTTGGTTTTGTATGTATATGTATATAATGTACATATAATATATATATATATATATTTGTAATGTGTGTATGTATGTGCATATATATGTATGTATATACATACCCACACACTCACAAACATATATTTATATTTGTAATGTACATATTTATGTATGTATATACATACCACACACACAAACATATATATATATATATATATTTATTATTTATTTAATATTATTAATATTATAAATATAGATATATATATTATATATATAAATATAAATATATATAAAATAAAAAATAATAAATAATATATATATGTATATATATATATACTATATATATATATATATCATAGTAATATATATATATATATATATATATATATAATAGATATATATGTAATATAATATATTATAGACTATTTTATATCTTATTTATAAAATATAGGATATATTTTAGCTAGATATTACCCATGTATATATAAATATATATATATAAATGTAATGTATAACTGAATCACGAAAGTTTGGAACGTGATAAATCCATAGATAAAGGTATAAGCCACGAAGGAAAAATAAACAACGGAGTTTCCGGAAGATCTTTCGACGTTCAACGTCCTTTACCTAGCAGATAAACTATATATATATATATAATATATATATATAGTATCAGTAATGGTCGGCCACTTGGAAATCTTAGCTTAATGATAAATGATATTGCGAAGGCCAGAGGAAAAACATTCTTGATTAAATCATCGTCAGGCTGAAAAATTGACAAGGATGAGAATCACTGAAATTACAATAAAGTAATTGTCTTATTAACACCTTCAGTAAAAATGCTAACAAACATAAAAAGAACATCAAATACAAACCTAAAAATTAATCACAAAAAAAACAAAACAAAAACAAACTCAAGCATAAAAATAAGGTGAACTGTAAAGAAACAACCATGCCCAAAGTAAAATGTAGGCCTGTGCAGTTGTAACTGAACTTTAGAGTGGGCAACCTGCACAGCTTTTCTCGCCTGAGCAGGTGGCCTGAGTAAATAGCTCATCTCAATCGATGAGCCTCCGGCCAACGCTGCACATGCGCACTGCAGCGCTAATGTGGTAGAGGCAACTTTTTTGGGCTCAGTTTGCGGTTTGTCCACGGACGGATAACATGTATCAATTGAGAACATTGAGTTGTCTTTTATTAAATTGAAAAGTATTTATACCTAAATTGATGATATATTTGATTTACTTGTGTTTTTAGTAATCGATATGGATGCCTGAATAATATATATTTATAATTTTTCCAGGGAAAAACAGTTTCTATAGTTAAGGCTGAAAGTGGCAGGATCATTCATTGAAACTTACTATATGAATGAGACTTTGCTTTGGCAAGTAAAATCCAAAGGCTATCGGAACAGATTAACACTGTTTGTTCGTGGTTATAAACCATATATGCAAGTTAGTTTATCAATGAGAATAAATATTACAAAATATATGTAAAAGGAACAGGCTTATATGCGTCTATTCATGATTATGTATCATGTATGTAATTCATTTTTAAATTGAGAACAAAATAAAATTATACTTACTGATGACACAAAAGCAAACAATATTGGACTTTTTTCATCCCACATAATTTCGTTTTAAAACGAAATTGTAATGCGTCATAAAGTCAATCTTAAAATGAAAACAAATCGGTATTAACCCCTTCAATGAAATAGAAAAAATATTAGGCCTATATGTGTCAACTCAAAATGAAAGCAAACGATTAAGAACTTAATAATCTTTCCATGGAACTCTTCCTTCATTCATAAAATATTCTATAAACATTAAGAAAGTCCTTGGGCTAAATTTAAACTCTTAACAATTTCATATGGGAGCATCTAATTAGTTTTGTTCAACCACTCTTTCACTGGAAATCTTACTCCGTTTTTTATTTTTTTTTTTATGATGTCAGCAAGCCAGTTCCAGTCAGAGCATCCAGTGTTGACGCAGGCATAACTGGACGTTAGTGACAGGTTTTAGGAAGGAAAAAAAGGTGAGAGAGAGAGAGAGTGTTTATTGAACATCATGCCATATATATATATATATATATATATATATATTATATATATATATATATATATATATATATATATATATATGTGTGTGGCATGATGTTCAACTAAATCTCTCTCTCTCTCTCTCTCACCTTTTTTCCTTCCTAAAACACGTTACTAACGTTCAGTTATATATATATATATATATATATATATATATATATATATATATATATATATATACACACACATACATCAACATATTTATATAATATAATATAATATAATATAGATATATTATATATATATTGTATATATATATATTTGTATTGTAATATTTATATATATATATTTAGATATAGAATATTTATATTATATAATATAAATATAATATATTATATATATATATATTATTATATATATTATTATTTATATTTATAGAATAATATAATACAATATTTATGATTATAATATTTATTAATAAGAGATATATATATATCTATATATATATATATATTATATATATTACTATATTTATATATAATATATACGAAAATTATATTTGAATATATAGTTTATTAATAAGAATTGACCTTTGGGATCTACGTCAATGAATGGGTTGAATTGAAGATCTGCTCAACTTTCCCTGGATAACGCAAAATATGAAGCTCTGGCCTTGCCTCGGACGAGGATTAGCATTTCTCCCGGGTCCGCGCCTGGAAGTAAAGGTTTGTCGCATTCAACTCAAACAAGGAAAGAGAATTGAAGTAGTTTCTCCCAAAATGGTGGTTGGAGAAAGGTTGGAGGGCCAAGTTTGCCCATAGTGTATAGCAAATGAACAAATTTAATATTAGTTAAATTAGGATCTTTTGATGTATGATATGGGGTGTGAGAGTTTACTATTGACACCTCTCCTACCTAGTTGACATTTACTCCCTTAGCCGGGTTGAAATGGCTACAATCTCATTAGGCAAACTATTCTCTCTCACAACCTTTGGGTATAATGAAAAATATAATTGCTGTGAAAAATGAAAATCAAGCACAAACAAAAGAAATCACTTATGACATTTACTCTTTTTCGCAGAATTAATTTATGCTGTGACACTTTCAGAAAAACAATATTAAGCAGTAAAACAATATTGAGCAGTATTTAATGAAGATGAAATAAAGTAAGATGTTTAATCAATTGGTATATAAAGTAAACCTACCATCAAAGGGTTAGTATGATTATATTTTAAATACTCCGTGCACTTATTAGAAAGACTTTTAGTCACAAGGTCATGCAGTAAATATGCCTTGAAAAGGCAGTTCAATGAAGTATTCGTGGTCTCAGAGGTCCTATGATACTAAGAGCTCAGTGCCATTCGGAGCACAATAAATACAAGTGCCAGGAGGTACTATTATAAATACATAAAACATATCAGTACGTAGTATTGGCTATGAAATCATAGGTTACAAACATAAAAGGTAAAATAAAGGGCAGATGTAAACACAAGTAATAATGTTGAAGTCCATTAAAATCACAATGCCTGTGTTGTATTTATCAGACTTTGTAATGACTATATTTGTTCTTTAGCTAGAAGGGGATCAAAGTACACACTAGAACGCCATGGGAGTTGTCAAGCAGTCAGAGGGCGCAACATCCTATGACAGGTACATCTGGTTATATTTCAGAAGCATGTGCTCCTTCATATAAATGTGACACTCTGCCAGATGTGGCACCTCGTGTTGTAAGAGTGTATGGGCTCTGGGGCATACTTTAAGATTTACCATGCTGCTGGAGCACAACAGGAAAGTCATGAAGAGTTATAAGACCAGAGGGTCTGGCAATTGGCACTGCTTAGGTAGGGCGTAAATCAAAGAAAAGGGAACCATAATAAAGCTTAAAATAAAATGAAGAATAAAACTTTAGAGGTAAGGGAAAATGTTACAAGAATAATCTGTTACACAGTGATGAGAAGGAAGTAATAGAGGAAGAGAGCCGTCATCCTCCTCAGGATAGAGGTGCCAAGGTCCTCCTTAAGATAGGGGCAGTGTGCCAAAGGGCTCAAGCGTGAGGAGAGTTCATTGACACTTAAGCTAACTGGAGCATCTACGCCATTGACCTTCCTTGGACCTCTCTGAGGTTGGTGTGTTGATGATGTAGGAGGACTTGGATCCAAGTCTGAGGAAGGCATAGTACTGTCAGTTGCTTCAGCTGCTGCCACAAGGAAGAGAGACAATCCTTAGTATATCTAACACCAATCGTTGAAGTTCCTTAAGTTCATTGTCCAATTGAAGGATGACGGAATTCTTACTCAAGGGTTTGTCTGGCGAGGACTGGGAAGTAGAGGAAGAGGTCATAGTGGGTGTGAGCGGCTCACAAGTTAAGGTGACCAACTCAGGCATAGGTTGCAAATCCGTGCCTTTGGGTGAACTTCCGCTGTGGTCATGAGAATCTGGTTGGGTTCCAAGTGGAAATCTTCCGATCTCTCTTACTGGCACTGTGAGAGGTTATCTGGATTGGTTTCTCTTGGAGGGAGATTGGATATGTGCTCTGGCACTGACACTAATGCAGGTTCAGGCGCAGGAATCGAAATTTGAATGGTCTTGACGTCCCTGATGGGCGGAGCATGGCATTGTCCAGGACCCTCTAAGATGACCTCGCAGAGATTTGGAGTCACAAGTGGGGTCTCTAATAGAGAGGGACAAGGCCAGATGCAGGATGTGGAGTTATCAAGGTTCTGCATTTTTAGAGATGATGGAACCTGGTACTGCTCAGGGCATGCACGTGGCACTGGCAGTTTCTTGGAGGCAGGTCTCTTTAGGACTCCTTACCCCTGAAGAAGTTTGTGTATGGTTAGAACCCCTGGTTTGTCAAAAATTAGGTGGGGACTTGAAATCTTGTCACAGGAGGATGTCATACCCTCCAAGGATATAGCTAGCTACTGCTAGAGTATATATTTTGGAATAGTGAGGTCTTGTGACTCTCAGTTGGACTGTAGGGAGTATCAGCATTATATGGTTGATACCTTTGATTATGACAAGCTTCCGTCGACCAATCTTAGCCCCCATGGGGGATACTATCTTCCCGTATCAGGAAGATTGGCGTGCCAGAGTCATCAAAGGCTCTGACCTGGCGTGCGGGATAGTTACCTCAAGGAGATGCCACGGATGTAGGACCCTTAGCTGGAGGGCCTAATGAAGAAGGATTTGTAACTGCCATAGCAATGGTGGGTATGTTATAGTTTGGGCAATGCCTATATCTCGTGGACATGTGACATCTCTGGCCACAGTCTCTGCAGAACTTGTTACAGAAGTCCTGTCTTGGCAGTGGACGATGAGGCTGAGATGGAGCCACAGGTTGCAAATACGTGGAGTCACCAAGGCATGCAGTGCCCTCATGCACTAGTGACGAGCCTTCTACAATGGAGGGCTAGTAGTGGGGTGGTTAATGGTTCCTCCTCAGGATCACTCTTAGGAATGAGTTTGGTGTTGATTGGTGGTTCTGCCTCTTCTCAGGCGGAGGCAGACGTTGAAGGAGTAAGAGGATTGCAGGATACATGGCCCATCCATTTAGAGACATTACATTAGTTCTTCTGAACACCCCATCTATTTAGAGATGTTATATCCGTTCTTTTGAACACTCAAGTCCATACCGGCCTTCTTATCTGTTCATTTTGAACAATCCAAGCCCTTATGGGAGTGCTTATCTCTGGTCAATTAGGACCATCCTAAGTCCTTATGTGACTAACTAAATCTGTTCACTGAGAACACCCGAGTCTTACGAGAACCAATGATTTGTTTAGCAAAACCAGTTTGAGTCTTTTCAGACACCCTGAGCCTTCCGAGACACCTGAACCATTTCCACAGACCAATTTAAGTCTTTTCAGACATAGTGAACTTGTTCTTCATAAACCGTGAGTTTTCTGACAGTGAATTTGTTCATCATGTACCCTGAGTCTTTGTAAATATAAATTTGTTACTCACAAACCTTGAGTCTTTTCAGTCATACTGAATTGTTCATTACGAACATATCCACATGTTCAGAACAAAATTCTGGGTGAGTGCCACCTTCCCAAAGAGGCGCTCCCATTATGGCTTTTCGTTTAATATTTGACGGTGCCTCTACTGCACAGCCAGCCCAAAGGCAATGTCTTCCCCTGCCGCAAAGCTCCGGCCCAAGGGCTGGGCTCCCGGTAAGAGATGGATGCAGAGGTTCTGCAAGTTGTTTCATGCGAGGGCAATCCGTGAATTCCAACCAGTGTCCAAATCGGTCCAAATCGGTCCAAATCGGGGCTTCTTTTCTAACTCTTTAGCTAAGCCAAGGACAAGTGTTCGGATGTCTGCAACGAATGTTGAGAAAATTGAAAAAGTTCAAAAGTAAATTGCCTTAATTAATAAATTCTAGTACTTCATTATATTGCCCAAAATTACCGGAGGGTCTAAAACATGATGTGCCAAAATTATCAAGAAGATACAGGTGATCATAAAAAGATGCTCAAGAAGACCTATGCTTGAAATGGTTAGTAATATTATTTCTGATAACTAAGAAATCTAGAAATGGGATACAATTATTGTATCTCATTTCTAGATTTCTTAATTATCAAAAATAATTGTTTTGTTTTAAAGTATGCAGGAAACCAAAAAATAATTTGTCATATATTCAGTTTTATTTAAACCATGCTAAACAAATTAAGATATCATCAATAAGTACCAGTATGTATCTTAGAGCTCTTAGAATTTGTAGTCTTTAATTCTTGGACGATGAGTTTGAAATTAATGACAAAATAGGAGGTTCGTGATGTTATCTTTCATATTTTTTTGAATTGTGTAAAAATAATGCAAAGAAGATATATTACAATCCAACCAGAGGTAATAGAGAACTTAAGAATATTCCATATTTACCTTTTCAATATTCTAAAAACGATTGATATTAATTTAGCATTTGAGTATAATAATACTTTAAGAAATATGTTAATTAAGAATAGTCCATCCAATTCAAACAATATTTTATACAGTATCCCTTGTAAATTGTAATAAGATTTATATTGGCCAAATATCAAAAGGACTAAAAAAAGAAGTGTTCCCAACATAGGTATGCTCTTTCAAGAGGCCTAAAAAAAATGGCATTTCAGATCATTGGCTTAAGAAAGGCCAAGCCATTAACTGGGATGAGTCTTCTAAAATCTGCAAGGCCAATGGCTATCAGAAAAGAAATCTGGAAACTGCTTTCATTGAAGCCACGTGCATCAGAAATTTTAACCTCCCCCCTGGATTATGTCTCGATCCTCTTTCCCTTTCCTTTCTATTTGGAGAACATGCTGCCCGAATCAATTTTGTATATAGCTTTGTGAACTATTTTTGTACTCAGCGTCAACTTGAAAATGTAGAATAAACTAGGAAAGTACTTGTTCCAAGTCCCGCTTTTCACTTTTTCTCACGTGTATTTTATGATATTCTTAAGCACATGGACTTATGTGCTACATTGATTATATATATATATATATATATATATATATATATATATATATATATATATATATATAGTATATATGTATATATATATATATATATATGTATATGTGTTTATATATATATATATATATATATATATATATATATATATATATATGTGTGTGTGTGTGTAGTATATATATATATATCTATATATATATATATATATATATATATATATATAGTATATATATATATACATATATATATATATATATATTATATATATATAATATATATATATAATATATATATATATATATATCTATATAATATTATTATATATATATATATATATATATGAATATATATATATATATATATATATATATAATATACACACATATATATATATATATATATATATATATATATATATATATATATATATATATATATATATATAATATTATATATATATATATATATATAAATAAATATATAAGGAGCCCATAAAAATGTCAAAATATAGGGAGAAAATACTAAATTTTAGAGACTGCTGTCTCTCTCTTCAGGTAGATGAATAAAAAAAAGTTACAGAAAAGGTGGTATTTATACCAAGAGATCCATACACAGGTAAGCCAATTTAGGACACTCCCACTGATAATCCTACTTTAATCCTCTTAAGCATTGGTTGAATGAAAACTTTATCAGTGACATCTGAATCCCATGCCCCCTTTGAGATGTTCATTATCTGTCTCTGTTTAATCAAGGCTGATTCTTTCATCTGACTCTTGCACTGACAATTGCTGCTATAAATTATACGTGACAAATTCTAGTTTATTCTATGGTTGTGTTCATTTGTACGGTTGAAAATAGCTGAGTTCTGTTGTCCATACCTAACTGACCATTTATGTTGTATTAATCTCTGGGGAAGTGATTTTCCTGTAAAACCGATGTAAGATTGGTCACAGTCCAGGCATGGGATTTCGTAAATGCCTGTGTGTCCTTGGGGGATGTCTTTTGTTGGACATTAATCAGGGATTTGGCTGAGGTGTTTTGGTAAGTAAATGCAAAAGGGTTAGATTTTCCGAAAGTCTGGGTCACCGTCTTAATCCTGTCCAGGTGTGGAATTTTTATTTTGTTGGGTCTCTCTCTGGTCTTTTCTTGAGGGGGTCAGTAGAAAATTACGTTTTCTTTGTGAATAACTTTCTCAATTATATGGTTAAGATACCTTAAAGACAAAAGCTGCTTACGCATTAGTTCAAATTCATTTTCCAGGAAATCTGGGGAACAAATTCATAATGCTCTTAAGAATAGGTTGCTGGCTACGCCTATCTTGATAGGAATGTCGTGATAGCTAAAGTAGTGAATGTATGAAAGTAAGAACGTTGGTTTTCTGTATATGGTAAATTTGTATTCTGTCATGTCTCTAATTATTGAAACATCAAGAAAAGGAATTTCTTTCTTTTCCCATACAACTTAAAATTTGATGCTGGCACTAATACGTTTAGTTTTGAAAAGA